>NC_140536.1:12003531-12243531 GCF_057382185.1 Mchenga conophoros | reverse complement strand
CCAAATTAAAGCAGGAAATTTCATTACCAGAGGAGCATATTTTACACAGGCAATTACAAGGTTAATACATCTTCAACATCCCCCCTTAAAGTCCTCATATATTTGCTTTGGGATTTTGTTCTTGCATTTTAGTTTAATTGGCTATGCAGAGGCTATGCAGAAGGTGTAGTACACAAAAAAGCACAACACAGTTACGCACACACACAAGTAATCAAATGCATAAGGTTTGTATGCATTAATTCCCTAAAGAGATATAGTTAACCTTATCAAGACCACTACACATATAACCCTAACCAACCTTAACCTGAGTCAGTCCTCAGAAGTATAGCTGAAACAAGCTACACACACACACACACACACACACACAGACTGGTTCTGCATAGAGTTGCAGTAGCATTCTGGCAACAGAATGTGTACATTGCTCAAACAATGTAGCTCTGGTCTGGTTCTCTCTGACACCAATGACAGCATGGTGTGCATGTATTTCTGTATGTTTGTGCATACATATATACTGTTTATGCACCTTTATGTGAATATAGAAAATAATTCATTTTGTCTTGCAATTCACATACAAAGTATTTGGAGTTGGTCTACAGAGCCTATATACACCATTTTTAATGTGTCTCTTTAATGCATCATTTTGTAAACTCACTAAATATTTTGCTAAATGCTTAAAGTTCTCAGAGAAAGTTCTTAACATGTGCCTCCAGTCAGCACTCAGTTTTATGAGAAATAATTGTTGTAAAGTTTAAAATACTAAACTGGTTTATGCTGTAACGTGTCAATACCAGGCTTTCTCCCTGTCAGGTTGTTTTCCTCTGATTTAGCCTGTCTTACTTCCATAGAGACAGCACAGTGTATGATAGAAATTCAACAGTGAAGCAAATTGGCAGAGCCACAGAGGGCGGATCGACAGCGAGAAGACAAGCTGGGAAGGAGGCGGAGAGCAGAGGAGGCAGTGTGAAAGATAGAGAACGAACGAGATGGAGATGATGATGGAGGGAGAGAGAGGCTGTGGTGGTTTATATAACATCTCCAGGATGGTCTTTGGCATGCGTCAGGGGGCTGAGCCATCAATCACTCCATCTGTGTAAAATCACGAGCTGACTCCAATATTGCTAAATATTTATACTGTCACATACACACAGGCGTGTAGATGAAAAGAGCCATTCATTAGGGCCTTCTCAGGCCTGTCAGCCTGGAGATGGAGATTAGAGAAGCAACCTCCCACTGCGCCTGCCTCTCCTCTCACCGAGCTCCTCAGCCCTATATATAGAGCCATCAGGACGATAAATATCTCCAGCCTGCCTCTGTTAGGTAAATACCCAGTAAATATGGCAGGGAGGATCGGAAACTAAGCTAAACAGACCTGTGTGCCTGAGAGTGTGTGTTGTGGTCGCGTATGAGTCACTGAATAGGGAACAATAAGGGCTTGTCATACTATATTCTGTGTTGATATACTGTGTGGATGGCCAGGCTTTGAATTAGCTGGCATCAGTGATGTTCTAGTAAATAAGAAGGTGGCTAAACTGTTACTTCAACCAAAGATGACATGCCACTGGACTGTTTGTATAAAGTGAAAATCAGCTCTGTGTTCAGCAAAGCATTACTGTATGAATTTCCTCCTCATTTAAATCTGTCATCGTGATACACCTTGGTCTGTGACTTGCCAGGATCCAGTGTTTTTTGGTACTTTGCCAAGCTTGACCTTCTCTTATTATACTTCATGAAATGGCAATACAGTTCTAATGTGCTGTATTTCCATCATTGCTTATTTGCAGCACTTGTTGTGTTGTTGCTCCTTTGCGTGCTTTTGGTGTCACAATAGCTGATTTCCAGTATCTACAGTATATTTTGTTTGATACTAATTTTCTTCATTATTGTGAAGTTGGTTGATGGTGGTAATTGTGCCATTAAATCAGATGTTGCACATGAACACACTGTAATAAGAAACCACCACCAAACCCTTACAAATGAGAAGCTGCTACATTGTTTAGCAGCTTTGTCTGAAATTGATTACTATCTTTGTACAGATGTTACTATGTCATTTTCTGTCATTTAGACCAGCGGTCTCCAACCTTTTTTGCGCCACGGACCGGTTTATGCCCGACATTATTTTCACGGACCGGCCTTTAAGGTGTCGCGGATAAATACAACAAAATAAAACTAGTACCGGTACCGAAAAAAAGAAGATTTATTCATAACACACGTGAAAAGACCCAGGAAAACAGAGTTAATGATAAAAACGATAACAAAATAACGCTGAAAACCGATTAAAAACCCTGAAAACCATACATTTCACACCTGAGCCTCAACTCTCCCGGTACCAAACGACTTACGGACCGATACGGGTCCGAGGCCCGGGGGTTGGGGACCGCTGATTTAGACAGTTAACCAGCCAATCCTTTCAGCTAACATAAATATGAATAATACCACCTTGGACATATTTGATTATTTTCCCACATTTCACACACTCTTAGTTTAAATGCTCTGCAGTTTGGTAAAGAAAATGTTTGTGAGCTGCAACTCTAATTGCATTTTTAAACTAGAGCTTTTGGACAAAGACAATAATTCCTGAATGACTGATGGCTGTTGTCAAGCTTGAAGATTTAGGCTTCACTTTGTTTCCCTTTCTGGGCCTCTGTACTAAGATTTTCTAAAGCATTCTGCTTCTGTCTCTTTGTTTATTCCCTTTCTCCCTCAATCCAATCGAGACCACTTTGACTTCATTTCTCCACCCAGTTTATTTTAGAAATTTTGAAGCAAGCCATTATGTTGCGATTATTCACTTCATCCGCCTTGACGGACCTCAGATCACTGCGCAGTTCAGGCCTTGGCAACAAAAAGACATCAGCAACATCATCTTCACACTGTAATTACCAGAATGGGGGGAAAATTTCATTTTGATTAGTGAAAAAGCTTTTATTCTCAAACTCACATCCATAATTAATCATTAAATCATAGGAGAGTGAGTGAGAGGGATAGATAGGGGGACATAGTGAAAGGACTGCAGAGGGATGGATGGAGGATGGGAGGGAGGGAGGTAGCAAAAGAGAAAGGGAAAGGCATGCAATTATCTGCAGAAGTTCGACATCCCCAGTAAATCCACAGAGCCGTCTGACATTGCTAATTAAAGAAGCAATCAAAGGTCCACCTCCAGAGCTTTTGAGAGAAAGACGAGAGAGAGTTAGAAGAAGGAAACAGGACAGAGGAATAGAAGGAAGTTCTAATGGGGGAGAGCGAGAGGAGGGAAGGAGGGGGAATATGGGAAAGAAAAAGTGTTATGATCTTTGTTATTGTTTCATATGTCAACCGCCCCTCTTGGATTCTTGGATGGGGCTCTTTACGCGCCTCCTCGCTCTATTCTGTTTCATTCTTTGCTACTCTCATCTGGCCATCACACTGTGATCATTTCTGACCTTCATCTGCAGAGTGCAAATAGCTGTGATTTACAGCATCAGGGAAATAACCGGCACTCATTTTTAAAGTTGAAATGATGTATCTTCTGATGCTTTTCTAGGCCACATAATCAGTGATGTAACCTGCAGTCATCAGGTGTTTCAGGCCTTTCAGCACCAGACGCCCTCTCACTGACAACCCTGCTGAGGTTGATCAGGCCTCACTTTGTGCGGCTGTATCAACCTCCCACACATTTGCTTTTCTTTTTCTTTTTTTCATCTGCAGCCAACCAGATGAATCCTCAGCAGCCCGTGTTTTGTGGTACATGATGCTCATGTTGTGATGTAAAGCATACCATTGATCTTGTGGAGGGACTTTCCTGTGAGCCAGTGCATCCTGCATCAACTGTACTGGCTAACGAAACCTTTGTATTTGCACTTATTATTTTGAAAGTCCTCTGCATCTGGTCTTCCAGGAAGTGATTAGTGCCGGTTTTTCTTGAAACATCTAATGATAGCCGCTTGCCCAGGTCACCTATTAACTGACAGCACTGTCATTTATTACTTATTTATTCTTCTGTAAGGCCATTTTTTTCCTTCTGTTGTGGTTCATTAAGTTTTTAAATGTTTAACAGTTTTCGCCTAATTTCTAAAAGCAGGTGTCCGAACGTGACTTTTCCTGTCTAGTGAAAAATGTGCAAACAAAGCACTGTTACCATAGTTTCTTGCAAATTCTTTCCGAAATTAAAATAGCACATAAAAGAGCATAATTAGCACTTGCTCTTAAATCTTTTTGGCTCAAATAAAAATCTAGCCTGTTTCGAAAGATGTATTTAATGACACCTACTTTGTAACTGAAAATAAACACTTATTTACCAGACTTTAACAAACTCATTAACTACATGACACCAACAGCTCTTTGAATGGTGAAATAGAAAGATAAAGCTGTGTCTTCTTTTTTTTTCTCTTGCTTTTACTCTTTCACTTTTCACCTCTGTTTCTCTCCCTCCTCTCCCTTCAGGGGCACATGGGGGACATGAAGTAGATGGAGTTAGTGTGGAGCAGATTAGACTCACACTGGGTCATCCTCTGTCAGCAGAAAAAGAGCTGAGAGCAGGACACCAACCTGTGTTTCTTCTGACCACATACTCCGTGTGTGTGTGTGTGTGTGTGTGTGTGTGTGTGTGTGTGTGTGTGTGTGTGTGTGTGTGTGTGTGTGTGTGTGTGTGTGTGTGTGTGCATTTGTATTTCTCACCTCTTGAACCCTTTCAATCTCAGCTGTTCGACTAGTATATTTTATTGTTCAGTGCTTTAGATGTTATTGCAGTTAAAAGAATTTTGGTTATTTATTTTACACTTTCATGTCAGACATGAAAGTGTAAAATGTTCCTTGTGTTCCTAATCAAAAAAAATATTGGTTTCTAGAGTCTGCATTTGGAGTTTGTGCAACCGCCATATAGCATTGCTAACCAAGAAAGCTAATGGGAGCTAACTTGGTTAGCAAGCTCCATCAATAAACAGGGTGAAACTGACCCAGTTTACTGTTTGGTACTGAGTAACAGGTTAATGAAATATACAAGTTTCACTTACCAGAAGTGAAGCACAGACTGTGAGGTTGTATTTGACAGCAGACCACATTATTTGTCAGTTACTGTAATTAAAAATGCTTCAAAAGGCACTGATGCTTTAACACCGCGATGTGGCCCAGTTCAGTCTGTTAGCAGAGGGGAGACCTGGCAGACAGCTGCTTCTACAGCTGCCCTTATCGTGACAGCTGTCAATCAAAGCATCCCCGCCCCTAAAGCTGCTTCCACACTGGAAAGTGATCTACAGCAGCGTAGCAACCAAACACCAGGTGGCTGACATTCAGCGACTTCAAACGGTGGGAAAAACCGCCAGTGATGCAAAATGGGCGGGACCTAAGAGAAACTTTTCTCTTCTAAGCGAGTGAATAAGGTGACTACCAATGAGAGTGTAGGATACCATGACTGACGTATAATGTTTTAGTAAATTAAATTAGAGGGTTACCTAGACAACCAACACCTGAAATGTCCTCAAGTGGCCATATGTCAGTTTCAGAGAGCTGTGGAGCTTTAGTCTTAACAAAATCCAAAACAGCTTGGAATAAAAAACTTTAAAAAACACTTCACATAGAGTTGTTATGCTGGGGGACAAGAGAAAATGAAGCAACCGGCTTCATTTTTCAGCCCTGGGGGTTGCTACTTGGGTGGCAAAGTGGTGCCATGTTGCCTCACAGCAAGAAAGTTCTGGGTTCAAATCTGCTGCTTTGTCCCTTTTTTTAAGGTTGCTTGTCTCTCTGTGTTACATGTCGAGGGTGTACACTGCCTTTCAGTCTGTCAGCTGGGATATTCAGCCCCCCACGACCCCAGTTGAAGAAGCAATTAGAAAATGCTGGAAAATTGTGGGCGGTTTCTTGAATTTCTTGAGAGAAAATAAGACGACACTTTGATGCTTTTCTACAGTGGATTCCAAGTCCTTGATTATATGTGGCTGACATTTAGTATATGTTCTGAAAATACAACTATTTTGAATGTTTGTTCTGTTGCGTGTGTGGGAAGAAGTGTAATACATTAGCAAACATCCACATTTTTTCTGTTTTTATTGTGTTGTTTTAGTTTTGAGGTGTTTTTTTGTCTTCAAGCCATTGTTTGAAATTGCAAGCTCACAAAAATCTATAGTTATGATTTTCAGATTTTTGATGTTTGTTGATTGATTGATCTGCTTACCCTTCCATAGTCCACAGGACAAAATGGGCAGACAGAGGGGAAAACATGAAAAGAATAATTGTGGTTATTTACAGCTCTCCTGCCAGAGCTAAGCTCTTCTCAGTCTCGGAACATTTAAAACAATGAAAGTAAAAGCAGCCTGTAATCTATAAAAAAAAACACTTAACCTTTCACAGGAAGAAGGGAACACAATAGAGAGCACATAAAACAAAACTTTAGTGGGCTGGAGAAAATACAATAGTAAATATCAATGTAGTCATTCATTTCTGTCACGATTAATTATGAAAAAAGCATTAAACATTTTCTTTAAGGTCCACCTAGTCACTGATGGATTCACATTGGCCCTCAAAGTCACTGTATTGGTGTTACAGCCCAGAAGGTCCCCTGTCAGTCTGTGGCCTCATTCTCTTGTGTTTATTCGTCCTTGGAGTGAGTTCAGTGTGCCTCCATCTCTCTCTCTCTCTCTGCCCTGTCCACCCAGTGTCAATCTGGATGCTGTATAATTGGTTGTTTTTTGGTCTGCTGGCCTGTCCCTCCTTGGCATTGATTCATAGCATTTCTAAAGGTGACAGTAACGGCTGTCCCTATCAGACAAAGTAGAGTCATCGCTAGCTGGACCTCGGCTGACCTGCTAGTTTGTTCGCACACACTCAGGCACGCAAACACACACCTGCCCATATGTAGAGATGCATAGGAAACATGTGTGTGAATAAAGTCATTCAGAAAGTATAAAACTCAAGACAAAAGTAGCATATATGTGTGTGTGTGTTTAAAATTAAGATTAAATATATTAAAATGCATTTTAAAAAAATGTAAACAAGGAAAATGCAGGTGCATACAATGGCATGAAATATGTTTTACAAAAAAATGATATAACCACCATGCCACTACTAGATTTCTGTGCGAAATATATCTATATTTAAAGGATTTATGGATTCTTAAGTTAAAGCCAAATATCTTTTGTGCATGGACCTTATATAAAGGATGGACATATCTTCTTTAAAGCTGCATTGTCTCTAATGACCAGCAGGGGTCGACTCCTCTGGTTGTAAAATGAAATCAGAATATGAAGACATCTAAGGGAAAATGAGCCTACTGCCCACTTTATATATGACCAAAGTAAATACTATTATTAAAAAACATGATGTTAATGCTGTAAATTGTGATTTCCAGCAAAAAAAAAAAAAAGGAAGAACGTAGGATGTGCCTTAGGACAGGCCTGCTTGTAACTGTCATAATGCTACTGTATGAGCGTGCGGTGTCTCGGTTTCAAATGCAAGCTTTAAGATTAGGGTTTTAAGGACCAGTAAGTGATTCATAGTGGGTGAGTTCGTTATATAGTGCCACGGTTTAATGAAGTCACATTTCCGTGAGCTTTGACCATTAAAGTTTAATTCCTTCATCTTTGAGTGTTTTGGCCAAATTCAAAGAGTTTCCAACAGGGCGTTGAAGAGTCATAGTACTTAAGAATAGAGGGGATGAATGTATGTAGATAATACAGAAATGTTGCCATCATGTAGCCAAAATAAATAGAGTGCGCACAAATATACATTTATATGCATTAAAATAGTCACATGTGCACAGACATCCATGCAGACACACTCTGAACATCATCATATGCAGGCCATCCTCGGTGACCTGGATCCACCCAGAAGTGATGCTTTATCTACTTAACAGTGTCACCTTCAAAGGCTTCTGACACAAACGGACACACATACACTCTCACAAACCACCTCATCTGTAAAAATCCCTCCACAAACAACAGTGTGTCAGGTTTAGGGGTCTCCATCATTTTAAGGCACTGGCTTCATATCTATAATTGAAGGTAATCGCCTTGTAAAAGGATTGTAAAGGGTTTTGTGCAAAATTCCAAAAATAAGCTGGCTTTTTCATGGTCCTGTTATTGACCTTGTAATTGATTTGGTGAGCCTTTTTTTCCCTTTCTTGTGTTATAGTTTGATACCGTATAATTGACTTTGCTCGCTGTGGTGTCTATTCAGGTTGATTTCTTTGTCTTCTGTACTGTCAGCAACCACTCAGGACTTGCTCTTGGTTACTTCCAGGTTAAAGTGAGGGGTACAAATTTGAGTTAAGGATTCTGACTACTGCAACGTCCTGATGAATATAACAAGACTCACACTGTGCTCTCCCCTGATTGTATGTGTATGTGCGAGTAAGCTTATATTCACAGCACCCTGACCTGTGTTACCGTGAATGTAATTGATTGTGTGTGTGCTGGTGTCTCAGTGTTAAGGTTAATTTCTCTAACTGCTGGTAAGTGCTGTCTGACCGTTCCCTTGGCGGCCTCTCCGAGCTAAAGTAATGCCACTTAGAGCCCCTGGGCCCCCACCGCTGGCCAGCACATTGATCCGCTGATCAATAATCACATCTGTACCACACACCGTGTGTGTGAGGCTTCTGCACTGATGCTTACATACAGAATAGTGTCTAGAACAAAGTGTCACTGAATGGTTATCAAACTGAGGTCTGAGGGTCACCAAATGGTCACTGAAGTGGTTCCAGAGGAGCCCCCAAGCAGAATAAGGTTATGTTTAATTCCAGTAGCGTTTCATTTAATATAAAGTTATCATGTTCTGAGACCAGAGTCCTTTGCAGCACTTTTCTCCCCATACAGTGCACACAGTTGTGTCCTCCTTGGATTATTTTCTGATCATGCTCCAACAGTTAATCAAACAGTGAACAACTGCAGGCATTAAAATAACTTCCTGTAAATTGTGCTGTTGCTTCTTAGCAGCAGACATCAAATTTTATCAGGTAGTTTTTGGGAGCATGAGTCTATTCTAGCAGTGCAGCCAGGTCTGATCCCAAAAAGTAGTTGTGCCGGCAATCCCCTGTGCTTTCTGGTATTAATTGGAAAGAAAACTAGAAAATTGGCCTTTGATTTAATACTGATCATATTTTCCTTACATGTATCATGCTGTTCACTGCGCTCTTCTCGCTGATTCTTCCATATTTCTGTTTGCTTTGCAAATTCTTCTATAAACTAGTCATCTGATAGTTCAGTAAAAGCACCATCACCCCTGTCATCTGATATAAGAAGTAAAGTGCTTCCTCAAATACAGTGTTATATCCCCTGTACAAATTCATTATCAGCATTAAAAGCATACCTCAAGGTTTTTTTGTTTCTTTCGTTTTGGAAATGAGAGTGACATCATCACCTGTCTGTGCATCCTTTTCCTCCTCCCGTTCTTTTATTCTTCTCAGGGAGCCTCCATCTTGTTTCAGATCACAGCCAATAAAGCAGCCTGCACCTCTCTCTCTTTCTCTCATCCTCTCTCCTTCTTCCTGTTAAAGGAGTCAGTCAGTCAGAACACTCAAAACACATATTAAACAGGCATCAGCCTCTCGCCGGGGCCAAATCACGCTGTTCAAATGTTGTTCTTCCACCGGGAGCGCAGGACAACTGAAGAGATGGGATCTGCAACATTAACTTGATTCACGGCTGCGGCGACTGAGTGACACTCCATAAACCTCAGCGGGCCGCCGCTGGGCCCCGCCGACAGCACCCCATGGCTAATGTGACACACACTAGCAACGCGTAGCCTCGCCACCCCCACAGCACAACACCAACACATTTTTGCAGCACAGCAAGCACACGCAGAGACAAATAGGAATAGGAGCGCATGTGGTAGAGACACACATCGGTAAAGCCTGACCTTAACCCACAATGCTGACATAAACAACACGTGAACTTAGAGATTCACACAAAAACTGGCAGAGACTGAGCTTTAGTCACCCGAGCTTCATTATTTTCTACACTAATGTGCTTTTTCTCTCCTAAAATCACACACACACTCTTACAAACAGGTTCTATGGTGCAGTGGTAGAAACTGAACAGCCACTGAGTTATTGTCCTCTCCGGCCGACCTCTCAGCTCGAAGCATTTTGGTGTAGGCAGTTAGCACTGGCCCTGTAGCTCTGTGTAAATAGCTAACCTCTGCTGCTCAAAATGCCACCTTCTTCTGGCTGCCTTTGACAGTACTGACTCCTTCCACACACTAACTACAGCGCTTGTCACTTGGGTTACAAATAGCCGGGCCTGAATTGATATTTACTACAGAGACTTGTTGCCTCTGTGCTGCAGTGCCGCAATAATTTTTTCTTTTTTTTTTTTTTTCGTGTTTTGCCCTTAAACAAATGCATAGTGTTAGCTTTACCTGCATATGTAATGAGATAGATGTATAGGGTAGATTTAGAAAGACACTTCAAACATGAGAGGAGAGACTGAATAAAGAGGGTTAGAATCAGGGAGTTGAACACTCTACTTATGAGTATTTAAGCTGTAATGCACAATGTATACTATATATCTTTCTAAGAGAAGAGTCTGCTCCCTCTTAACAAAGCTGCAGTCTGATTGCCCTCTTCATTAAAGTTACCATTTCATGTGGAGAGGAAACATCTTGATTTAAAGAAATCACCTTGTCCATCTACACTTCAACTGTTACACTACCTCTTCAGTCCTCTATTATCAGTTTCTTTTCTTCTTTTATGTGTAGAGTCATTTTTTAATTCATTGTCATGTCATTAGCATTAGCATCTTACAGCTTACAGCAAAGCTAAGGTTATTAATAATAATAAAGCCTTAAAATGAAAACAATGGAATTTGAATGAAAAGAACAGAATTTGATCAAAAACGAAAGAATTTGCATGAAAACAACAGAATTTGAACAAAAACAACGGAATTTGAATGAAAACAACAGAATTAGAATGTATAGAACAGAGTTTGAATGAAAGCAAAAGAATTCTAAAACAAACAATAGAATTGGAATAAAAGAGTAGAATTAGAATGAAAACAACAGCATTTGAATGAAAACAACGGAATTTCAATGAAAAGAACGGAATTAGAATGAAATGAATAGAATTTGAATGAAAACGACGGAATTAGAATGAACAGACCAGAATTTGAGTCAAAACAATGGAATTAGAATGAAAAGAACAGAATTTGAATGAAAACGACGGAATTTGAATGAAAACAACAGAATTAGAGAACAAACAATGGAATTTGAATGAAAACAATGGAATTTGAAGGAAAACGACGGAATTTGAATGAAAAGAACAGAATTTGATCAAAAATAAAAGAATTTGCATGAAAACAACAGAATTACAATGAAAACCACGGAATTTGAATGAAAACAACAGTATTTGAGAACAAACAATGGAATTTAAATGAAAACAATGGAATTTGCATGAAAACGATGGAATTAGAATAAAAACAACAGCATTTGAATGAAAACAACGGAATTTCAATGAAATGAACAGAATTAGAATGAAATGAATAGAATTTGAATGAAAACAACGGAATTAGAATAAACAGACCAGAATTTGAATGAAAACAATGGAATTAGAATGAAAAGAACAGAATTTGAATGAAAACAACGGAATTTGAATGAAAACAATGGAATTAGAATAAAAAGAAAGGAATTTGAATGAAAACAATGGAATTAGAATAAAAAGAAAAGAATTTGAATGAAAACAACGGAATTTGAATGAAAACAATGGAAGTTTAAAACAAACAACAGAATTAGAATGAAAACAATGGAATTAAAATGAAAACGACCGAATTTAAATGAAAACAACAGAATTTGAACGAAAACAACGGAATTTGAATGAAAACAACGGAGTTAGAATGTACAGAACAGAGTTAGAATGAAAGCAACAGAATTCTAAAAGAAACAATAGAATTTACATAAAAAGAGTAGAATTAAAATGAAAACGACAGAATTAAAATGAAAACAACAGAATTACAATGAAAACAACGGAATTAAAATGAAAACAACGGAATTTGAATGAAAACAACAGAATTACAATGAAAACAACAGAATTAAAATGAAAACGACAGAATTTGAATGAAAACAACAGAATTTGAGAACAAACAATGGAATTTGAATGAAAACGACGGAATTAGAATGAAAACAACAGAATTTGAGAACAAACAATGGAATTTGAATGAAAACGACGGAATTTGAATCAAAACAACAGAATTTGAGAACAAACAATGGAATTTGAATGAAAACAACAGAATTTGAGAACAAACAATGGAATTTGAATGAAAACGACGGAATTAGAATGAAAACAACAGAATTTGAGAACAAACAATGGAATTTGAATGAAAACAATGGAATTTGAATGAAAACAACGGAGTTAGAATGTACAGAACAGAGTTAGAATGAAAGCAACAGAATTCTAAAAGAAACAATAGAATTTACATAAAAAGAGTAGAATTAAAATGAAAACGACAGAATTAAAATGAAAACAACAGAATTACAATGAAAACAACGGAATTAAAATGAAAACAACGGAATTTGAATGAAAACAACAGAATTACAATGAAAACAACGGAATTAAAATGAAAACGACAGAATTAAAATGAAAACGACAGAATGTGAATGAAAACAACAGAATTTGAGAACAAACAATGGAATTTGAATGAAAACGATGGAATTTGAATGAAAACAACAGAATTTGAGAACAAACAATGGAATTTGAATGAAAACGACGGAATTAGAATGAAAACAACAGAATTTGAGAACAAACAATGGAATTTGAATGAAAACGACGGAATTAGAATGAAAACAACAGAATTTGAGAACAAACAATGGAATTTGAATGAAAACAACAGAATTTGAGAACAAACAATGGAATTTGAATGAAAACGATGGAATTTGAATGAAAACAACAGAATTTGAGAACAAACAATGGAATTTGAATGAAAACGACGGAATTTGAATGAAAACAACGGAGTTAGAATGTACAGAACAGAGTTAGAATGAAAGCAACAGAATTCTAAAAGAAACAATAGAATTTACATAAAAAGAGTAGAATTAAAATGAAAACGACAGAATTAAAATGAAAACAACAGAATTTGAGAACAAACAATGGAATTTGAATGAAAACGATGGAATTTGAATGAAAACAACAGAATTTGAGAACAAACAATGGAATTTGAATGAAAACGACGGAATTTGAATGAAAACAACAGAATTTGAGAACAAACAATGGAATTTGAATGAAAACGATGGAATTTGAATGAAAACAACAGAATTTGAGAACAAACAATGGAATTTGAATGAAAACAACAGAATTTGAGAACAAACAATGGAATTTGAATGAAAACGACGGAATTAGAATGAAAACAACAGAATTTGAGAACAAACAATGGAATTTGAATGAAAACAATGGAATTTGAATGAAAACAACGGAGTTAGAATGTACAGAACAGAGTTAGAATGAAAGCAACAGAATTCTAAAAGAAACAATAGAATTTACATAAAAAGAGTAGAATTAAAATGAAAACGACAGAATTAAAATGAAAACAACAGAATTTGAGAACAAACAATGGAATTTGAATGAAAACGATGGAATTTGAATGAAAACAACAGAATTTGAGAACAAACAATGGAATTTGAATGAAAACGACGGAATTAGAATGAAAACAACAGAATTTGAGAACAAACAATGGAATTTGAATGAAAACGACGGAATTTGAATGAAAACAACAGAATTTGAGAACAAACAATGGAATTTGAATGAAAACGATGGAATTTGAATGAAAACAACAGAATTTGAGAACAAACAATGGAATTTGAATGAAAACAACAGAATTTGAGAACAAACAATGGAATTTGAATGAAAACGACGGAATTAGAATGAAAACAACAGAATTTGAGAACAAACAATGGAATTTGAATGAAAACAATGGAATTTGAATGAAAACAACGGAGTTAGAATGTACAGAACAGAGTTAGAATGAAAGCAACAGAATTCTAAAAGAAACAATAGAATTTACATAAAAAGAGTAGAATTAAAATGAAAACGACAGAATTAAAATGAAAACAACAGAATTTGAGAACAAACAATGGAATTTGAATGAAAACGATGGAATTTGAATGAAAACAACAGAATTTGAGAACAAACAATGGAATTTGAATGAAAACGACGGAATTAGAATGAAAACAACAGAATTTGAGAACAAACAATGGAATTTGAATGAAAACGACGGAATTTGAATGAAAACAACAGAATTTGAGAACAAACAATTGAATTTGAATGAAAACGATGGAATTTGAATGAAAACAACAGAATTTGAGAACAAACAATGGAATTTGAATGAAAACGACGGAATTAGAATGAAAACAACATAATTTGAGAACAAACAATGGAATTTGAATGAAAACAATGGAATTTGAATGAAAACAACGGAGTTAGAATGTACAGAACAGAGTTAGAATGAAAGCAACAGAATTCTAAAAGAAACAATAGAATTTACATAAAAAGAGTAGAATTAAAATGAAAACGACAGAATTAAAATGAAAACAACAGAATTACAATGAAAACAACGGAATTAAAATGAAAACAACGGAATTTGAATGAAAACAACAGAATTACAATGAAAACAACGGAATTAAAATGAAAACGACAGAATTAAAATGAAAACGACAGAATGTGAATGAAAACAACAGAATTTGAGAACAAACAATGGAATTTGAATGAAAACGATGGAATTTGAATGAAAACAACAGAATTTGAGAACAAACAATGGAATTTGAATGAAAACGACGGAATTAGAATGAAAACAACAGAATTTGAGAACAAACAATGGAATTTGAATGAAAACGATGGAATTTGAATGAAAACAACAGAATTTGAGAACAAACAATGGAATTTGAATGAAAACGACGGAATTAGAATGAAAACAACAGAATTTGAGAACAAACAATGGAATTTGAATGAAAACAATGGAATTTGAATGAAAACAACAGAATTTGAGAACAAACAATGGAATTTGAATGAAAACAACAGAATTTGAGAACAAACAATGGAATTTGAATGAAAACGACGGAATTAGAATGAAAACAACAGAATTTGAGAACAAACAATGGAATTTGAATGAAAACAATGGAATTTGAATGAAAACGACTGAATTAGAATGAAAACAACAGCATTTGAATGAAAACGATGGAATTTGAATGAAAACGATGGAATTTGAATGAAAACAACAGAATTTGAGAACAAACAATGGAATTTGAATGAAAACGATGGAATTTGAATGAAAACAACAGAATTTGAGAACAAACAATGGAATTTGAATGAAAACGACGGAATTAGAATGAAAACAACAGAATTTGAGAACAAACAATGGAATTTGAATGAAAACGATGGAATTTGAATGAAAACAACAGAATTTGAGAACAAACAATGGAATTTGAATGAAAACGACGGAATTAGAATGAAAACAACAGAATTTGAGAACAAACAATGGAATTTGAATGAAAACGATGGAATTTGAATGAAAACAACAGAATTTGAGAACAAACAATGGAATTTGAATGAAAACAACAGAATTTGAGAACAAACAATGGAATTTGAATGAAAATGACGGAATTAGAATGAAAACAACAGAATTTGAGAACAAACAATGGAATTTGAATGAAAACAATGGAATTTGAATGAAAACGACTGAATTAGAATGAAAACAACAGCATTTGAATGAAAACGATGGAATTTGAATGAAAACGATGGAATTTGAATGAAAACGATGGAATTTGAATGAAAACAACAGAATTTGAGAACAAACAATGGAATTTGAATGAAAACGATGGAATTTGAATGAAAACAACAGAATTTGAGAACAAACAATGGAATTTGAATGAAAACGACGGAATTAGAATGAAAACAACAGAATTTGAGAACAAACAATGGAATTTGAATGAAAACGATGGAATTTGAATGAAAACAACAGAATTTGAGAACAAACAATGGAATTTGAATGAAAACGACGGAATTAGAATGAAAACAACAGAATTTGAGAACAAACAATGGAATTTGAATGAAAACAATGGAATTTGAATGAAAACGACTGAATTAGAATGAAAACAACAGCATTTGAATGAAAACAACGGAATTTGAATGAAAACGACGGAATTAGAATGAAAACAACAGCATTTGAATGAAAACAACGGAATTTCAATGAAATGAACGGAATTAGAATGAAATGAATAGAATTTGAATGAAAACAACAGAATTAGAATGAACAGACCAGAATTTGAATCAAAACAATGGAATTAGAATGAAATGAAAAGAATTTGAATGAAAACAATGGAAGTTTAAAACAAACAACAGAATTAGAATGAAAACAACGGAATTAATCAAAGCTGTGTTGCCAGCATAGACTATATATAAAAGATCCACTTAGCCATGGTTTATTGTCTGTTTTAAAGCCTTGATTTTGGTATTTTTGGTTGCCACCAGAGCCAGGCGTGACCATATAGTTGACCCTTAAAAAAGGGGTGAAGCACTAAGTTATCCGCTAACGCTAGCAAACCTGTCTATGTGTGTCCAAAAAAGAGACACTTGATAATTAACGCTAAGAAACAAAAAACTTGTTTATTAGAATTTCACAATTTCTAATTGGAGCTCAGATTTGTCGGTGGTGCGCTGAGTGACACAGAAAGCTGTGTTACTTGTTGAACAATTAAAAATACTCAAAAAGGCAGCAAGACTCTAAATACACTTGAGAGGTTTTGTTTAAGTGACTTGTGGCAAGGTCTTACAGAAAGCTAGTAGCTACAGCTGCAGAGACCAGGCTCTAAACAATTTCTTCTATGAAGTTGGGAGTTTTAACAATATCTGGATACATTTTTGGCAACCAAGCAGCAACCTTCAGGACTAAAAACTGAAACCAAAGCATGCTGCAGTTCCTCGACTGGCCACGTAAGCCTTGCTTCAGACAATCCTGGGGCCATTCTGAAGTGGCTTTTTTAGAATGAGTAAATTTCTTTTGCCCTTGAGGTTGCTACTTAGTTGCTAGAAAAGGCCAGACTGTATTAAAAATCTTTAACTTTGTCGCCTCCAAGTAGAATTTTCTGCTCTATCCATCTAAGCCTTAATAGTTCACTCTTTTGTCAGAAGCAGTTGTAATACATAAAGGGTTTTCTGTTTCCTTTCATTCACCTACAGCTGTGTAAAATGTTGTTTATTCCAAAAGCACCTTTGCAGTATTATCTGTTTTGCTGTCACCAAAGAATGAATGGTCATTTTCTATTTGGCTAGTAAGTGTGGGAGTTAAAACGAATGTGTTTCTGGTCGTGTTTGAGGAGGACGTGGCACCATTGGGTCAGAAGCTGTTTGTGGCATAACTCTGACTTTCTGATCACATTGTCCACCCTGTGAGTGGAGGACATTAAATGTTAGCTGTAGATAGGAATATCAATGATTGATGAGTTTTTTCCTTTATGTACTGTGAGATCTGTATGATCTTGTGTGTTGCCCTTGGGTGTAAACCTTGTACCTCCAATGTTAGCATTTTAGAAACTTTAGAAAGAAAGGAAGGAGAAGAAAAAAAAGTACAGTTTTATTTCCTAAGAAGTTAGGAAAGTCTTTCCTATGGTGTTTGTAAAACCAATGTACATTTGAAATGACAATGTATGTTTGTTTGTTTTTTTACAGTTATTTTACAGTAAGTTCATCTGCACTCAGCAACCTAGGTGTGAGAGTCCCTTTTTCACTCTCTCAAATTCCTATTTTTCTGCATAGATTAGTCTACAAGTGTCTAAGCCAGGCGCTGTTTAAACAATGGCATTTCTAACACTGTTCCTATCACCTTGGAAACGCCATGGCAACCTGTGATCTGAGAGGGCACAGTGTGGCTCAATTAGCACCAGCCGTATCTCACCGCACTCTCCCGCCAGAAGAATATCTCCATATTCTGTCTCCTTTCATGCATTAAGTGACACAAATACGTGAAGTGTTACATCACCTTTTATGTCAACTTTCCATGTAGTTTTCCTCTCTCTCTTTTTTTTACACAGTGATGGATGCACACACACATAGGAAAGAAAGAATAATATATGCATTGCCATGTGTGGTACAGACAGTAATTGGCACTCCTCATTTGCCACTTTTAAATGAGATCCTGTCCATTTAGCCACTAAATGACTTTCATGTTTTTATGCTGTGATTGGGCCTCAAAAAGATCCTTTGTGTCATACTGGCTGCTAGAATGACAGGAAGGTTGCAGTCACTCTCAGACACCTTTTTCCTTCTTTAATTTCTAGCAGTCTGGTAGATGGAGCTTCTTTATGTCATTATTGGCTGCTTATAACAAACATATTAACTAATAAGAAATGCATCACTGTGTTTCCCAGGTATCGTTTCCAAGTCCTTTGAGTGTCGTCTGAAAGGCCAGGGGGCTACATTTGTGGAAGCAGAGGATATGGGCTCCCCTTTGCACAGGAAAGACTCTTCTGAGTTATCGGGCCATGACGAGATCCAACAGGTCATCATCATCCAGGGCTATGGTGACGGAGAGGTAGCTATCGACCAGACCCTCGAGGAGTCAGCCGCTGCCACCCTGCAGACGCTGGCCATGGCCGGCCAGGTGGCCGAGGTGCTCCACATCACTGAAGACGGACAAGTCATAGCCTCGGGCAGGGAAGTGGCATCCGCAGGAGCCCACCTGGCTGGAGGCAGCACCCAGTACGTGGTCTTGGAGTCAGGGGAGGCCAGAAAGGAGTTTCAGGCTGTGGCCAGAGGAGGGGTAGCAGTCGCAGCTGCTGGTGGACAAAGTCACATTGTCTCAGAGTCCTCCACAGCTCTCGATGCTCTGCTCAGCGCAGTCAGCGAAATGGGCCATCAGGAGGAAATACAAGGAGAGGCAGCCATCGTTCATGAGGTCTTGACCCCAGAGATAGCTGAGGCTGTGCAGAGTGAAGTGCAGGGGGAGGGGAAGCAGGAGGGGGAGGAGCAGGTGCAGGTCATCCAGGGGACCGGCCAGGAGGACATGCAGGAAGTGCTGCAACTCGCCGCGTCCCAGATGATGAAGGAAGGCCTGACCCAGGTCATCGTCAATGATGAGGGCACGCACTACATTGTGACTGAGCTGGACAACTGCACCTTACAGGTGGAGGGAGAAGTGTATGGAGAGGCCGGGACAGGTGACGGGGAGGTGCACCAGGCGGAGCAGCAGACAGGAGAAGAGATAGTGGTGTACCTGGATTGAGCTGCTCGCAGTATTGTCCTGGAAGGGTAGAGGAGAGAGACATCCCTGAAAGATTCACATTGGGCATTTTATTTCACTTCCCCTGTTTAGCTAGGTTAAAGCTCACGTTAGCCCAGATGTTGTGTTCTGCATTGTCTCTGTTTAATTTCACCCTGCTTCATTCACTTCGTACATCACTTCTACCATCTTCTCTTGGGCTACACTGAACTCAGGTTAAACATCGTTTATTCAAAGCGACAGTAAAGGAAAAAAGGTTTTGGTGCTAAGTGAGCTAACCTGCAATCCACACAGCCGCCAACACTGCTTTAATTAATTAATGCAACTTAAGGAAATGAATGAGTATACATTGTCATGAAATATTTTTACAATGCTTCTAATGTGCTAAGAGTTAAACAAGTTATTATAAAGAAAGTCTATCTTTTCATTTATAACAGAGCTAACAGGTTTTTTTTCTTGCTTTTTGATTTCTTTGTGGTACATTTATGTTGCAACCTAAAGTTTTTCTGTAGCAAAATAGATGTTTTTTTTTTCTTTTGATAACGCAGTGATTTAATTTGTGTGAGCAATCTTTTCTTTTTCTTCAAATCCTTTGTGTGTGTGTGTACTATTAGTTCCAAATCAGTAATACGATGAATGATTTCCCAAATAGACCTTATACATATTTTCTGTGTAGCGAAAAGTAAAGCAATGACAATTATATGTTTTAGATTTTTGACAGTCCTTCATTGTGTGGAAGGCCTGTTTAAAAAAACAAAACATGAGTGCAGTTTCATTTTTGACAATAAAGATTGAGCCTAATTTTTAACAAGTGTGCCCACATTTGTTTTCTTGGCAGTTAGCGCTGTTGATAGTTATGTCAGCAGCACGATGCTATCGTGCATACAGTGCAGCAGCATCGTACAGGCGACATGCACATACATGCATCAACTGATGGTTCCCATCAAGCTTTCTGATCACTAACACCGTCATTATCATCACCATTATCATTATCGTCATCATGATCACCATCATCCTAATCGCCATCCTCTCATCTCGTCCCCCCATCAGGCCCATTCTGTTCATTGCATTTTTTTCTCTTCCCCCCCCCCCAGCACTATTCAGCACTGGAGGGAGAATCAATATTCATTTAGGCCCCTACACAAGCCTGGTTTCTGATGGAGTGAGTGGGAGAGCGGTGTGACGGTTGCAAACACAATGGCCAACCACTGAAAGTAGAGAGAAAGCACTCGTACACACTGAGGGCATCAAAAGATCATCCCTTTAACACACACGCGCTGCGCGAGCAGAGCAAGAAGGTGGGCTGAGAGGGAGAAAGTGGTGGAGGAGTGGGCAGGAAAAATGAGAGCATTACAGATGGATGTTGAGAGAGGTGAGGCCAGGGAGAAGTGAAAGAGCGGTGAAATCCACAGCCACACAGAGAGAAGGGAGCCTGTAATTTCACATAACACCTGTCTGCCTTTCAGCCTGTCTTTGTCTCCTGCTCCCAGCCTCATGTTGCATTTATAAGCTCGCACAGTCTTTTCATGCTCTTCTTCCTTCTATTCAGCGGAGATGGGCGCATTTAACGGAGGTCACGTTCTCTGTGTGAGCAACCATACGTGCCTGTGAGAGCCAAGGTTTGTCAACACCCACTGAGTGGTGAGAATGCACCGATAGCATTTAGATGCCTCACATTTATAGAACTTACAGTTTGTTTTTATAATGCTTCCAAATATGTGTTATTCAAGAGTCATGTCACAACAACAGCAGTATGTGCGACTTCTTTTGTGACCTCTCAGTGGGCTCCTGATGCCAAGGTTGAGCAGCGCTGCTTTAAATAATGAATTTTGAAGAGAAGTGCTGTTCAGTCAAATAGATGCACTGCACTGAGGAATAATATTTATTTTGGTGCGTATGTACTCATTAATTATAATATTTTGATTTAAATTGGCTAATCTCATAACGGATATGCACATGTTTGAATAATATTAGAAAGTAATGTAATATGGTACACTGTAAACTATATATAGAGATATCTACATACACTACTGCTGCCAGAGGTTTAAATTAAAAGGTTACCCAAAACTGAAAAATAATGTACATTTCAGAATTATACAAAAAGGCCTTTTTCAGGCCTTTTTTTAAATGAGTTAACAAATTAAAGCTCTTCTGCAGCAATGGAAGTTGATCAAGCCTTGAAAGCTGGTGTTGCTAATTCCTACAGATGTTCCAACTTTTCTGGATTACTTACAGCCCCCTCTGTCTGCATAAAAGCAGTGCTGGAACAAACTGTGGTACCGTACCCTCATGAGCATCAGTTGAACATTATTGTACTGCAGAAAGTAGAGTGTTGCTGCAAAAATGGTGAGAAAAAGGCAATTAATGGAAGAGCGACAGACCATCATGACACTGTTGTCAAAAATGTAGGTATTTCCTTCAAAGAAATTACAAAGAAAGTCAAGGTGTCAGTCAGTACAGTTTCCTTCACCATCAAAAGGCACTCAGAGACCAGGGCAAACCAACAGGAAGAGGTCTGTCAGACCCAAAGCTGCAACTGAATCAGAGGACAAGTTTCTGAGAGTTAACCACTCACAACTCACAGTACAACATCTTCAAGCACAGCTGAATAGTGTTCATAGTAAGCAAGTCTCAGTTTCAGCTGTGACTCGAGAAGACTTCGAGCTGCAGGTTTGACAGGATGAGTTTCAGCAAGAAAGCCATTACTAAGGCATGAAAATAAGACGAAGAGGCTTGCCTGGACCATGAAACACCACTGTTAAGACTGCTGTCGTAGGATTGTCTAATATGCAAATCTCAGTGCATCCACCTCTCTCTGATTGGTGGATCCAGAGGACAGCCCATATGGATTGGCTAACTAGCTGGATATGATATGATGACATTATGTGACGATACTGCCATGGACTCCCATTCATTCATCTTCGGCTCATCCCAACCAGCAGAGTTTTGCAAACGTGCCCAGTGTTGTTGGTTATATACAGGAGTTTGTAGGGGTGGACTGGCTTTTTATTTGATTAGTTTTCTTCTGTTTTTCTTAGTTAGGGAGGTAAGTTGTTGTCATTTGGTTTGATTCTTTTGATTATGTAAATTTTGTAAATCCACAAGATAGGCTCCTTTTGTCTCCTTTTGTTTGTTGTTTTGGCACTAAGTCCATCCCTTACGAATTAACATATTGTAAATAAATCATTATCAAACTGTACCAATTGTGCGATATGGCTGCTTGAGGTCTGACGAGGATGGATCACCCTAATGTGGTGACCTGGCCATCTCTAGATGGGCTATAACATCGCCACTGGATTACTGAAGACTGGAGGCAGGTATTATGGGCTGATTAATCAAAATTTGAAATATTTGGTTCATCACACAAGATCTTTTTACACCGTCGAGTAGGTGAAAGGATGGTTCCACAGTGTGTGGCATCAACTGTCAAACATGGAGGAGGAAGTGTGATGGTCTGGGGCTGTTTTGCTGGATCCAGGGTGACAGAGTGAGAGGCACCCTGAACCAAAACAGCTACCACACCATTCTGCAGCACCATGCAATACCCTCTGGGATGCGCCAGTTGGTCAGGGGTTCATCCTACAGCAAGAAAATGACCCGAAACATAAGTTCAAGCTATGTCAGAACTATCTCAGGAAAAAAGAACAAGATGGTAAGCTTGAAAACATGGAGTGGTCAGCACAGTCTCCAGACTTAAACCCCATCGAGATGGTTTGGGATGAACTGGACAGAAGAGTGAATGCAAAGAAACCTACAAGTGCCACACATTTATGGGAACAGATATGGGAAGAACTTTCCGAAGGATATTTGATTTCTATTGTACAAAGAGTGCCACGGGTGTGTTCAGCTGTTATATCTGCCAAAGGTGGCTTTGATGAGTCAGAAATTTAAAAAGCATTTTGGTCTATAAATTGATTCCATGGTTGCTTATTTGTACTATGCTTTCATTTCAGAGTGCAGAGAGACATTAAACTGCATCATTTTCAATAAGAAAATTGAAACATTTGGGCGTTCTAAAACTTCATTCTGCAGTGCATGACCTTGGCTAATCCTATTGCCCTCAATAAGGTCGCAAGTTCAATGTTCTTTTGTGTTTTTTCCCCCCTCTGAATAGGAATGCAGATTATTCTACATGTCCATCTGAGTGATTGTGTACTGTATTGTGTGCATCCCCACCCTCTCCGTGTATCTCTCTAATCAGGGCTGGATGGCTCATTATTAACTGCAGCAGGCCACTCGAGTGACATGGAAGAGGGAGAAATTAGCAGCTGTCATCCAGTGATGAGTTCATTTCCTGACAGGCCTCTGCTCCGAAGAGTCCTGCTGCAGACGACCAGACGGCTGATGGAAACCTGCCGCTGAAGCTTAATTGGAGAGCCGGAAAAGGCCAGTGGGAGAGGAAGGGAGGGGCAAAAATGGAGAGATCAGGGTAAAGTCATAACGGTAATGTTAAGGGTCTAACTCTTAACTGAGTTTCACAAGCAGTAATTCAACTTCTGTATCAGCAGTAGGCTTTGTGGGCATAATAGATGAAGAGCAGTGGACAAAAGTGTAGTTTTAACATACTATAATAATTACTCCTGTCATTGTTATTAATCAGGTGCTGAAAGAGATAGCCAAAGCAATTTTACCTCCCAAAATGCTGCGCACTGTAAATTAGACTAACCAGAAATCAGCTCAAGGTTTACATTAAAATGTTAAGGCATAATCCAAATCTAGCAGCATACTGTGTAAAATTCTCCATTAATCGTTTCCTATAAATATGTTGAACTGAATAGTCATTATTTTTATGTTAAATGTATATGCATCTGAGTAGCACATCATATTGTCCATATATAATGTACCACATTCTGCAGCTCTCTTCAGGTTTGCATTGTCCTTTGTCCATTGTTTTGGACTGCAGCTTTAAATCTGGGTCACTTATTATGGAGCCACAAATTTTAAGCAAAACTGAGCTAACAGCAGACAGACACAGTTAGCAAGTAAGTAGTGAAAAACAGTGGCACATGTGGTGGCTGAAGCCTCTGATGTGCCTATAGGTGGTGGAGACCAAAACTGGATCATTAAGAGAGAATGGAATTCAGGTTCCATGCTAATGCTAATTATCTGGCTGTGTGAACACGATGTTTGTTAACTTATTAAATGTCTGTTGTTAAGTTCACCAATACTTCATAGCCAATTTGAGCATGTGTTGCTAACCTACAACTGAAGACACGATTTACTTGTCAGGTTCCAGTGGTGTGCTCTGAATTGCCGGTTTATTTTCGAGACAGACTGAAGTTGTTGACATCCAAGGCTATAATTCAGTCTTGTTAGGGTAATGCCTTTACACTCTCATATAACGACATATACTTGCAACGCTTTATTTATTTATTTTTTACATTGATGCTTAAAATACTTCTAAAGCCTTCAACCACTGGCTCAGTGCGAACGTGTAACATAGTATGATGGGTAATGCACACACACACATTCATACACACAAGCACTTGCACGGTCTCCTTGGGGCAACTCTCATCACTCTCCTGGGCACAGCGGAGAGGGACAGCAGCGTGGATGGAGGTTTCTCTTTTTCGCTCTCTCTGTTTCTCTGAGTATGATAAATATGGCAATTCTGTTTAGTTGCCATCTATAGAAAACATATCAGCCTGAGGATCATTTCCTTAATGTCTCCACTATTAGTTTTGGCTTCCCTTTGGCTGTATTAACATGCCGGCTGATATGCTCTGTTTGTGTGTGTGTGCGTGTCCTCGGGGCTCCAGGTACAATTCTATTAAACCAGACTTGTTTGTTTATTTCCTGTCTGCCTCCCTCTACATGTCCCCTGCTTGCTAGGACTCCGGATCCAGGTCTGTACGTACATTCATGTTAACGACAGGCCGCACACGTATAGATGAACGCACAGTCAGAATCCAGTGTTTATTTGTTTTGTTGTTGTTGGTTTTTTTTTCATCATTTTTGTAGCTGTAAATCGATAGCTGTTTGAGGCAGTGGAAGCCACAGTTCAGTTATGGTTCATCTCTTCCATGGGAGTTGTTATGGGAAAACGGAGAGAAGGCGGGGAGGGAGGGGAGGGTATGTGGGGAGCCCTGCGTGGCTCTTCTCCCTTTCTCTTACTTTTCCTATGTGGCTCTGCATTTGTGTCTTTGATCATGTTAATCCCTGCCTAGCGCCCACCCCCCCAGTCTCCCTGCCATAGACTCACTGCCACACACACCTCAGTGCCTGACAGAAATTGACAGCCCACTCTATCCCACACACCCCCTCCAAAATGGCATGCATTCTTCATTCCACCATTGAGCAGCTTACCCCAAACCCAAATAAAGAATGAAATAAAAACACTACGCAGGCAGGCAGGCAGGAATTGACAGTCTGCAGCACTTCATTAAGCAATAGCAGTGATTGAAAAGGGATCTGATTAGCTCACTATGATGAGATAGCAATGTTTCAACCTTGAACCAGAAACAACCGTAAGTGCTTTTTAATTAGGCACACAACACTGAGGAATAGCACTTCAAAACATAAAAAAGAGAGAGTGAAAGACAGAGTGTCTCCAGCAGAAGGGAGAGCAAATGACGAAGCAAAGAGAGGATCAGTGGGAAGCCTATTCCCTCTGCCCTAACAAGAACATCACTTTTTCAACATTATGCGCATCTAGGAAATGTTCTCAAAACACTTTTTTTTACTACTCTCCTTTTTAGTTTAGCTTCATCTCCATTTAGATTTACAATATTTAAAATTAGATACACCTCTAGAGGGTAAGAAAATGTTAGGCGTTAAATCTGCACTCTTGAATTACAGAATTTGACATCGTCAATTTTATATCAGAGGCGCTCACAGAGTCTGATTCACGTGTATAGACTCAGGGAAGTCGGCACGCTACCCTGCGCCAACACACCACTCTGTTTAAATAGCAGATCTTCACTGTCAGCCTGCGATAACACCTTTCTACATAGCTGCTGCAGCCATCTGCTTCATGTCAGCACTGCCATATAGGGGTTAATTCTGTTGGTATATTCATTTTAGCAAAACAAACAGCGTGACAGATGAAGGGAAGGGAAAAATGATTTGATTTTTCTTGATTCTGAAAATATGTCACGATAAAGTGAAACTTTAATGTTTTATTTGCCAAAAAATTGGGTCACTTCAGCAGTAAATACTTACAGGATGCGGCAAAGGGAAAATAACAACCTGTACCAACACTGGAAATATCTGTAAATAATGCACAAAATGAACTGAAGAGATCAGAAGTGAAACTGTGATTGTAAAGTTTAACATTTGCTTCTTCACTACAGAATAGCTTAGTTTACAATGCAAATACAATAGTAATAGAGTTTATTGAAAGAAAGAAAGTAACAAGACTTATATTATACAGCTATGCTAGCAGCTGTGTTAGCAGCACAGCTACTGACTTTAATTTGTTGACATGATGTTCTTTACCATTTTTTCCTCTGACTTTTTACACTTTAATAATTGGTCATATGCTCAACATTTGAAAAAAAAAACCTGACTGAAATTGTTCCATCGTTCTACAAATTTCATACACTAATAAAGCAGAAATTGTGTAAAGATAGCAAGAAAATCCATTCCTTTTAAAATGTTGGCATGGAGACAAGTGAGTGAAACTAAAAACGGTGGCATGGTAGAGTGCACTGCAGGGCATATAAAAACAAAAGAATTTGAAAGAAAAGTCTTTCGTTGCTTTTATTTATGTCATTTGTGTGCAGTCGATTCAGTACTTTGAGAGTCTATTGAGGTGTATTGCTGCTCTCCTCTGTTCTGTGTTTCACCGTGAAACACAGAACAGAGGAGAGCAGCAAAGCAGTAGGTGAGGCTCTCATTGTGGCTTAGGGATGCCTTCCAGTAAGTTTACTATATATTTTTTCTCATGTACACAACTTCAACTACAACTATGGTTGAAACATGAGAAACGTGATCGGAAGGGCTTGTTGTTTATAGTGTGAATATCTTAGCCCGTATTGAGACTAGTCCCATTTTTTTCGTGGATCTGCCTGTTTTTGACGTTCACAAAGCTGACTGAGTGATCACAACGAAATTCCTATGGCATTTCAAAAGCTGGCTAAAAAATGTGCTTGTCAGTTGAGTGGCAACAAAGCTGTTATTAAATGTAACACTGTGAGGTCAGTCCCGTCCTGTGAATACAGGTAATCACTGTCCATGTCAGCTTCCCTGAGAACTTTGACCTACTTACTCACTGCATGCCCAATGGTCAAACTGACAGTATCAGGAAAGTACTTGAGCAGTTTTAGTATAGATGTGTCAGATTCCATACGGACAAATAGACTGCCCTCCAAAACAATGTTTTTTTATTTATTACACTAACAGTACAGTCTGGTTCAATTATCACCAGCATATAAAATGTGAAAATAGGCCCATGTGTGCATGTGCATGAGCAAAAATTTCTTTGGCATTAGGCTTTCTTCTTAGTCATCTGTTACTGTCTGTTATGCTCCTTTTTCTGTATCTTTCCCCTAATGTACTACAAGGAAGTGAGGCCTCAACTCTCAGGGTGATCTCATTTGCTGGATTGAGTTTTAGTGTCACAGATATTGGATTTGATGTGATACTACTTCTGACTGTGCAATGAAAGAAGTGCAGTCACGAATTTATGGTGCTGCCAATGGGTGGTGTCTGTGTCATTCAACAGGGCTCATTTTATTGGCTAATTCCCTCATCCCTAGTGATCTAGTTGGCAATTCAGCTCCCTAAAAAAAATCCTGCATAGGAGTTTTGAGTATAATATTTTCAGAAAAGTGGAATATGTCATTTGTGGGGATTTATTCCCAAATTGATCTTAAACGTATCTGAGCTTGTTATAATTTCTCTGGCTCTCTCGTAGAGGAGATTTTCAAAGGAAGGCATAATTGCGTTGCGCTTTCTTCCCAGCCACCCTGACCGTCTGCCTTTTAACCATCTAGCATGGTGAATCGAGCCCCGCATTTGTGAAGTGTAGCCCTGGGAGTCCCCTAGTGGCCCCTGCCTTGCTGTAACAAGCATGGGGGGGCCCCTGTGGTAAGTGCTCTCTGGGGACCCCGGCTCTGATCTGGCCATCCCTGGGGTCCTGTTAATTCCTGCTCTGCTCAGAAAGCCTCGCCACTCTCCAGTGCTCTCCTGCCCCTTCTTTTTATACTTCTCCTCTCCTCCTCTTCATCCACCTATCATGCTCTCGCTCTCTCTTTCTGTTCTTTTTGTAGAAGGTGTGCTGTCAACAGGGAACTTGGCCAGTCTCATTAAAGAGCCGGTGGAGGTTGTGAAGTTGCGACAGTGACAGAGATGTGAAGATCAGTGGCAGGGTAGTGGATGGAGAAGCAGTCCATTAGACAAACCCTGCTGATGTATGGTTGAAATGTGATGTGGAATTAGTCCAGTGTTCTCTATGAATACCATCGATATTAGATGATTCTGCAGTTTGTGCTTGTGCACATGCAGAGGTAGAGACTGACGAAATTGATGGGAATTAGCACCGATCACTTTTTTGTTTTAGTTCAATTTTTCAAAACAAGTTTTCTCATCACCAACATTTCGTTTGTTATCCACAAAACACTAGAAAGCAAGAACTTCCCTATCAAACTTTCTTTTTCTCTTGTGTGACGTGACAGTTAACAGCGTGATAAGTAATTAAAGGAAAGGTCTTGGGCCAGTATCAGATTCAGTGTGTAGTAATTATAAGTATATTAGCCAAGTGAGCCTCAAAGATGCCCCCAGCTGCTTGTCCAAGCTGATTTAATGTGACTGGTCCATAACAGAATCATGTAAAATTTTAGGATTCTCCCATCACCCCCGCGCCAAAGTGCCACTCTAGATAAGAGAATCCTCCAAATGAGGCCCTGGTGACCTTCCAACCATCTTCCTATCAGCTTTTCTATCTGCCCACTTCCTTCCTTGTCTTCCCTTCGTTGCTTCTCTTCTTCCGCCCTTGTCCCGTGCCTGGGCTGAGATAGGGGATACAATGTAGGGAGTTGGAGGGTCGTGGGGAGGCAAGGGGAGGCGTGTACATGTGGAGAGGAGGAAGGAGGAGGCGCCCAGATCATGCCGGGCGACTCCACAGGAGTGATAAGAGCGAATAAGCTGTCAGCGTGGGCGTCGGATGGTCCTTATTGTTCATATTTAGATGGAGGAACAATGGCGGGGTGTCAGGCGCCTATAGTTCATAATCTGCTGATGCTGACCAAGTGTCAGTGTGATCCATGAGCACAGAGGCTCCTGAATCCTTAAGCAATCCCCCGTAGGAATGTCATGGGGGAGAGTACAAATGGGACAGCATCTGCCGGACTATAGATAGATAGGTATAGCAGAAGGGGAGGGAGGAGAGGGAAAGGAAGGAGGGCAATGAAAAAATAAAAAGAAAGAAGGATGGAAACAAAAAGAAAAGTGAGACAAATTCAAAGAGAAAAACGATATTAAAGCGAGTTTACTAAAAAGAACAGCAGAGCTTAATTTCCCCTAAAAAAAGGAAAAGAAAATGAAAGCGACTAATTGTGAACAAGTGTGGAGGAAGGCACCTGCGAGGAGAGCGATAGATGGATGGATGGGGGATTAAAACGAAGAAGTGGGAGGGAGAAAGGAGAGAGGAGGGGGAGAGAAACAGCGCGCTGATTGTGAGGAGGCCTTTAGCAGTGTGAGCTCCCACCTGCAGGTGAGACAGAGAAGAGAATGGGTGTCAGATTAGAAGGAGGCCCTGAGAGCTCCTTCCCCCACAATGAAGGCTTGATTCCGGGCAGAGAGATGCCCCGGAGACGCCAGGCGCACCCCGGAGCCGTCACAGCCTATCAGCCACTTTTCTGTGCTCATCTTGATCAAAAATGCAACCACGCCGCCCTCACGCCGCTTCAGCTGTGACAGATGACAATTAATGGTGATTGTTTGATGGAGTTTTGGAGCAAATCTTATCTGTGTGTGTGTTTTGTGACAGTGTTTTGAAGAATTAAAAAGAGGCACGCAAAGCTGCACACACACGAGTCACGTGTTTTTGATGGCGTTCTTAAATGTGTCACAATGAAAATGCCCCTCCCCACCCCAGGCATTCTTCATTTACTGTCACAACCATTAGACATGGAAGGGGAGAAAAAATAAGAGATGGTATCAGTAACGCATGAGCTACAGTAATTAGCCCCCTGATGCAAGTGTGTGTACGTGTTTGCATGTGTGTGTCAGTGTGTGTCTGTGTGTGAGTGGGATAAAGCTGACAAATGCACGCACAAATGAGTAACAGTGCATTCCTACACCTGCTGAGGAGTCTCGTCAACAAGAGCGGTGTAAACTGGAATCACCATTTTAAGGGCTTAGTCCCACATTCTCTAAATTAAGCACCTTCTTGGGTGTCTTGCAGTCATACTATAAGCTATGCTAACGCTTCCATTAGTTTGTGAGCTGACACATGATGTAATGGGAGCCTTGTCGTGCTATGGTGATTCCTTTTAATGCTCCACATCTTCATTTTCCCTTCCCACTTCTTCTCCATGCCGCCACCTTAACATCTTTGTCACGGGAGCCACAATCCATTTCATTATCTTTGTATTCTGGGGTGGAGGTGAATAATGGTGTACTGATTTCCAGTTTGCAATAAGGGACTGGGATTGAATTCACTGGGCAACTGGGGGCTTTTCCGTGTGCCGTTTGCATATGCTCCCCATGTCTGCGTCGGTTCTTTCCAGACACTCTGGTTTCCTCCTACAGTCCAAAGACATACATGTTAGGCTAATTGGTAACTCCAAATTGGCCAGAAGTGTGAATGGTTGTCTGTGTCTGTGTGTTAGTCCCACAATAGCGTCTCATCCTGTGATAACTGGGATACGCTCTATCCCAACCCTGCATTGCACAAGTGGAAGAAAATAGATGATGAAGGATTACCAGCTTGTGATAGACCTGTAGTCAGATCCCACACTGCTTCACTAATGTTGAGGTCAGGACTCAGGGGAGGCCAATCCATGACTGATAGTGTTTCATTGTGATTTTCTATCCAGGTATGCTCTTACAGCACTGGCAATGTTTTCAATAAGACCTCCAGCATCACTGGCTGAAATGTAACCCCTACCATGACAGAGCCTCCACCTTGTTTTACCGATTCCTGCAGACGCTCACTAATGTACCTCTCTCCTGACCTCCTCTGTACACGCTGAGGATGATTTGAACCAAAAATTTTGCCACAAGTCGCTAGTAAGTGCTTAAAGTTACCATTTGAATTTGGTTCTTTGCTAAGTTGTCTACGACATACAGACACAACACTGATTCATTCTTTGAGTCAGGCGTTTTTGAGACTTAAGTGGTTCATAGATCAGTATTAAGTGGCTTAAGAAAAGAAAGAAAAAAAAACCTCTGTAAAAAGTCAGGTAGGGGGGATGTGAAGTAAGTGAAAAAGCAGTCAATGTCCAAAGAAATACTTTGAAAGTCCATCAGAAAGCCTGGAGAACTACTGCACAAAACTACTTTAAAAATTCAAATTTGTGCTTTAGAAGCAAAATAATAATAATAATAATAAAGAACTGGGGAGTGGCTCAAGAGCTGTTTGAATTTTCAATTACAAGATAATAAAGCCAACAGTAAAGGCTAGTGTTTAGGACAAAAGTCAACCTTCTCCTCTGTTTTCCTTCTGTTTTTTTTTTTTTTTAAATTATTATTATTATTAAGTCAGTGCTTGACTGTCTCACTTTCAATGAACCACAACACCTCTGGGAGAGGTTTCACAAGTAAAGACTTCTAGACTTCTGTGGGAGCTGTTAAGGAAGCTTTTAATATGAATGTGAAACATGTGTGGAGGGCGTGACTCAATTCACCAACAGCAGCTCAACCAAAAGAAAAAAGTACTAAGAAGAGACCGCAATCAGCGGGACATTTCAACCTGTATTGGTATGAAAAGGAGAAACTTTGGTTAAAAATACAAAGATATAGAATTCACATATTTAAGAACTTAAATGTTCAGTGACCCCCACCCATAAAAAGTAAAAACTATACCAGATTTAAATGTGTCCTCTTTAGCCCCGGGCGGCACTGCACCTCTTCAGCTCTGCTGCCGTTTTTAGAACAGCGACTTCTGAGTTTGATTTTTGTGTTGAGGAAGAGAACAAAGTTTTGCAGAAGGCAAAATCTGGAGAGTAGGATTAGTGATGAGTGAAGTTTGTGGTGGTAGGTCGAACAAAGTGTCTTTTTGTGCTTTGTGACTATGAATGACATAAGCCAGAGTTTGTGTTGTTTGCTGTCGTCTAAGTTTTACATGTTCACAGTTGGGAAACCTCTTGATCTCCCCTCATTTGGTTATTATAGACTAAATGCAGTATTTTATCCTGAATTTGGTAAGTCAACAGACACGGCTGAGTGTACCAGAGACAAAGCAATTTATTTAATAGAAGCTTCTACACAAAACATCTGATCTTTTATAGTTTATGGTTTCAAAATAGTACGTTTTATTCAGCTGTGACATTTAGATCTAGTCTGTGCTGCTTGTCACCTACTCTTTCCTCTCTCTCCAGTTTCTTTTTTAACAGCTTCAAAAAAAAAATTGCATCAGACTTATATTAAAAAAGTAAGTGTAGAGGCAAAGGAATGGTGACCCTGAACTCTGACTTCACAACCATAAAGCATGGCAGGTTGCTATGATCCAGTCCCCGGTCTCATTGGATCTCGTTTCCCAGCATGCCCCAGGTTCTTCCGCCCGTTCCCCTTTTTTACTGTGTTGGCCTTGGTCCGGGGTCTGTTCAGCATCAAACGGCACACAGTGACGTCCAACACAAACACGCAGCAGTCAGAGTCCAGCTCAGTGAGCGACTCTGCAGAGACTTTTCCCCTTACGTTAAACATCACTGACATCACAAAGAGCTTAGCCAGTGCCTAACCACCTCCTAAAGGCTGGGACTCGGCCACAGTAATCAGCAGGTAAATCCCGTAACACAGAAATACTAAAAAATGCACACTCACGTGCACAGATGAATGAACTGTCACCCATTCATTCAGTTAAAAAAAAAAAAAAACCAGGACGCCTCAGCCTGAAATAATTTCATCTGAGTGGAACTGCTGCAATTAGCAGATCTGGTCACACAGGTGAAACACTGGTGAACTTTGACATTAAAATTAGCTGAAAATTAAAAAAAACAAGAGCTCAACATCAAAAATAAGGTAAAGCTATACTGCACAAGGTTCCATATTATTTGCAAGGATGAAGCATGGTTTACATTTACATGCGCATAAACAATAAGAAAAAACCCTGTCTTTAAATTCAGTACATTGAACCACACACACGAATAACAAACTACAAAGTGAAGCATTTTCCATACTCCCTCCTTCCACCATCCCTACATAACAGTCTTAAAGGTCAAGTGAAGACTGTGTGCTGAGCTGAAGCTTGTGTTTTAATCCCGATGTTATTAGCAGAAAGACTGACCTCAGATCGCTGATTGATGATTTAACACTGCATCTTTGAAAATCAACGTATCCGTCTCCCATCTCCTCTCAGTGCTGATCATATGCCCTTTTTATGCAACACTTGCATGATGACATGTGGCTCGCAGCAATACAGTTGATATGAGGGTTACCTCACCCGAGCTGTGCTGCATTTATCCCCAAAGAATGACTAAAATAAGAACACCTACTCAGCGTGCACAAAAGTATTCATTGTATTCCGAGGATGCAATACAGTGCTGCAAGTTAGAATAGAAAACAAGAGGCTATGCCTCATCTCTGACACTTAATCCCATTTTGCATGGCATGATCAAAGGAATTTGTCCTAAAAAAGAAAGCAGACAAAAGCACAAGTGTACACCCAATGTACTGTATTGAATTCCAGGTTGAAGCCATGTGACTAAAGAGAAAAACCTGTGATGTCATAATGTACAGTGCTCTTCAGTTTTATGCAGTTCAAAGACAGTGAGGATGCTTTCTGAAAAGATTTGTATTTAGCGTTTAACTTCATATAAGGTGCAGAAAAAAATAAAGCACTCTTATTCACATTTTCTCGAGGTACTTGGCAGGTCAGTTGTTTTAAGCACATGGAGGGTTAGACTGAGTTCTGTGCATTTTCTTTCTGTCTCAGTTGCTTCTCTGTCTTTATGTAATTACAGGCTGACTTGATGATGCTGACATCGAGGCTCCTTGTCCGTCTCATTGCTAAAGACACAGTATCTCTTTATGACTTGATGACTGTATGTTTGCCATGCAGGAGAATGACTTTAGGATCGATCAGATGTCTCCTTGATGGTGTTGCATGATGGATAAAAATGTAAAGATCTTAAGTGCTTAAAACCTTAGCACACTACTGTACGTCGGTGACGAGATTATGATTGAGCTTGTTATAATTAATGACGCTCAGAAACGTTTACATGTGATCATGAGCGTTAAAACATATTTCCCTTTACATGATTAGCTGCGAAGGCCTGTGCCGACTTCCTTCCTCCAAACTGTGTGCGCGCCGGGTCCCTTGGGCATTTAATGGCAACACATTTGAAATATTACCCAAGTTCATAGAAGGAGCCTCTTGCCTCAGCAGAGGTGTGGCAGCTGCCTGTAGTGGTGGCCTCAGACATCACTGTAGGTGAACGGGGGTGGAGCAGTAGGGGCCCTGGAGAGCACCTAGTGGAAAAACAGTGAGCGCAGCACCTACAGCAGAGCTACAGTGCAACTACAGTAACTCCACAGTACTGTACGTGGCAGTGTGAGAGCTAGCTAACTGCCTCAGGGTCAACTTACAGCTATGACTGCAGGACGACTCAAAGTTTGCGTCAGGCTTCATCTCTACTTCAGCAGTTAGGTCGCACTTGGCTACAGCGGTTGCCAGTGGACATTTGGGGACTCAGCAATATTTGCATCAGTCCACAAATCCCTAATTCCCAAAGATCCCTGTTTTCTGTCCCCTGTAAACAAAAGCACATGTGACAGTTGTTTTACATTATTGCAGTAGGGTGGCGATAGCACCAGTTGTTCCATATTACTCACTTACTTTTATCTGCTTTTTAATGTAGTCATTCATTATATTCTGTGTCTGCCGTTAAATGTAATATGTTAAAATTTTATGCAAGAAAAGAAAAAAAGACAGATTCTTAACCTGGGAGTTATTGTTTGTCTCTATTTGTTTTTTATTGTCAGTTTTTATCAGATAATTCCTTAGAATTAAAATGCCAAGTGTGTAGAAAATCAAAGGCGCAAGCTTCCAGCAGAAAAAACAGACATTTATTTGCATTGAATTTTTGAGTATTGTTTCTTACATGTGGGTGATTGTGAGGATGGGATGAGCTGACGCATAAGCGCTTCGACTAAATGATGCTCCTCTCTTTCTCAGACTGCTCACTTGCCAATTTAAAGGGAGAGGAGCTCGCATCAGTTATGGATGTGCACTCTTGAAACGTGCATGTGAGAGCAGAGAACATGTTTTATTACTTAATTGAGTGGAGGTCCAGCAGGCCCTGTAAATGAGGAGTGACAGTAGGCGTTATCGCAGAGCGCCCTGGGTAATTATGTTTGGCTAAGTCTGGCTCGGAGGAGGTGAGGCTCTCGGCATGGTTATAAACAGCGGAGTTAGAGGAACGTGCGTGCAAAAGAAGCTGTTTTACTTCCAGAGCGAAGAGCTGTATGTAGCGGGGAAGAATGCAATTTATTACGCTGAACGTTCAGCAATTTAAACTTCCATCTGAAGGCTGACACTTGCTCACACAGGTTCGCATGCTACAATTAGCACATGTAACGACTTTGCAATCAAAAACAAAAACAGCCGTGTTTGAAGCACTCAGTCCTGGTGAGAGGTGTAATCATGTTCAGGGTAATTAGACAGGTTTGTTGTTCTCTACAGCCATGTTACGTACCTGTGGGATGCTGATTGACTCAACAATCTAATTAGGTTTCGTTATGTAGGCACCACAACGCGTTACAATTGGCAGCGAGGCCCATATGGCACACGGGGTAACATATTCTTTAAGCGTCACACACAAGCGACCTCCATCGACCTCACAGAGGAGAAGTTCTCTGACAGACAGGCTTTCTGAGAGCACTGCTGAAAGGATTGCATTGTAACTCAAACTTTCTCCTTAATCTCAACCAAGAAAGAGTTTTGTCGCCTAAACGTAACCAAACAGCAGCTGGAAACTGAAAGAAATCTAAAAGGAAAGAAACCCCCAAAGGAAGGCTTCTCTCTGGCCTCTCAGCCTCACACAGACAAAGAAACGCTGTCTTAATGTTGGCTCACACTTGAATAACGCTGTTGCTGTGATTAAAGGAAGAATATCTTTCAGCATAAAAGTTTCTTTTGGTTTTGGTGAGGAACACCAGCTCGTTCTAAAGACAGTTGGTAGCAGCTCTTATTGTAACTATTTGATGAGCTACAAATGAGAATTCTGTGTTTTTTGAGTTGAAAAAAATTATTGGCCTTCTAAATTGTGCACAAAACATCTTAAATTAGTGGAAATCATTTCAGGCAAAAAAAAATGTATTCAATTCATTATCTCACAAAAAATGTAGAGGACATGAAATGAAATCATAAGAAGCTGAAATCAAACTTTTTTTTTTTTACTTTAAATGACAAAAAAATGAATGTGCCTTTCCATTCAATTGCTTAACCTTTTATGGGGGATCTGGAGCTAATCATAGTTGACCTTCTATTGCACTGTTAACAGGGAGAGCCAGAAAACCCTTCACGCTCACACCCACGCCTACAACCAATTAGGAATCACCAATTAACCTAACACGAATGTAGTTGGTATGGGACTGTGAGACAAAAACAGACCTGGAGAAAACCCGCAAAGGCACATGAAGGTAATTCTCCGCACAGCTGACCAACAGATTCAAGCCCAGAACTTCTTTTTTTGTGAGGTGACAACGAAACAATTTAATTGTGTTTAATAATCAACTTAACAATACTAGTAATACAAGAAAATGTAATAAAACAAAAAACAAGCCAGACAAACCAATTAAATGATCCCTGTTAAGTCACACATCATCTGTGCGACTCTGTGGAGAATTGCCTTTCCGTCATGTGATCTATCTGATGAATAAGAAAGATAAAGACCTGGAAGATGAACAGTGTATGATGGAGAATCACAGATGTTATGGGAGGGGAAGGCTCTGGCCGTGTGACACTTTATCTATGAAAATGGATAAAGCAAGAAGAACAGAGGATCAACACAGTGAGGGCAAAGTCTCCATAGACTAATTATTCCTGTGACAAAGTGGAAACTGTGCCACCATTGTCCTCGCTCCACCCAATCACACATGTAGCGCTGAAATGAAAAAGAAACTCGTTCTTCTCTGAAAGTCATACATACACACACATATATATATATATATATATATATATATATATATATATATATATATATATATATATATATATTTAAAACTCTAGGTGAGAGCAAAGGAGAGGCTCTGATTAAGGCGGCGTATAGTGAAGAGAACCCACAGTGTCACCCACCTTTGGGCCCTCCTTAAGTGGCCTTAAATAAGATAATAAGGGCGATGGGCAGAAAAGAGAGGACTTTGTCTGCTGGCATTAGCGCGATGGCCGTGTTAGCCGTGATATCTTTGAGGGGGGATAGTGTGCCAGTAATGAGACAGGGTTGCCTTCCCTTGCCGGCCTAATTAATCCTACATTTTCATAGCATATAATCACTGCCCACAGTGCAGCCTTCTACTGGCCAGAGAAGAGAGATGTTGGAGGAGTCTCTATCTGTTGCTCTATCTTTCCCTCTTCCCACTCCATCTTTCCTTCTCCTTCCTCCTCTCTGCAATTTATTACACTGGTATCCAGAGTGAAGTGAAACCTCCCAGTATGGACCTATCTGTCATCTCTACATTATCAGGAAAACACACTGCCTACCATATTGTGCTACAAGGGGCTCCAGCAAATTACTATTTTTATGGGACATGATAAAGGAAATGCTGCCTTATGCTCAGATACGTAACTGTCTTGGAGGAAATGGGAAGGATTGAGCGTTGCAGATTGCCGTGCGGTTTTGATCTTTGTGTTTGCGTGTGGCAGCCAGCGCAGTTACGCCTGATGGATAATGCAACCATTGGCTGAAGCTCATAAAAGTGTGTTCCTACAGGGTTAAAATGCAATAAAGCTTTTAAAATGTAATACCCTGCCAAAAGATGGGCCTACGTCTTTATGATCGTATAGAAACACTGATATTTTTTTATTTTTTATTTTTTAAATACTAATTGTGTTTACAGAACTAGGCAAAAAGTTAGAAATATTCTGAAATTTTTTACTCTCTTTTATGACTTAGGCTCAACTTTTAAAAAAGGGGGTATCATAACATTTGGACGTGTACTTTCTAGCCAATGCAATTCCACATTTACACAAAAATAAACAGCTCAACAGCTCAAATTGCGCGTTAAAACTGCGAATTAAGACACCTAAAGCATTTATGTGCACACCCAGTTCGTTTACAGTATTATTTGAAATGAGGTTTTTTTTCTTCCCCCGTCTCTGCAATAGCCCCTGGACTACAAACGCATCAAAGACCACAGTGTCTCTCTGTTCAGTGGCATTGAAGCCATGTTGCAGAACGATCCCTGAGATGATAAAGAGAGGAAAGTGAAAAGTCACATCCTGTCACATCTCATCATCTCCTGGCTGAAATGTGAGGCTTGCAGGGCCTTGAGGGTGACATCCTCCATATACCAACGCACCACAATGCAGTGAATGAAGAAGGGGGGTATGGAGAGGAGAGAAGGAGAGGGAGGAGAGGGATAGAGCATATGGAAGAAAAACAGTGGAGGATTTAAGAGTAAATAAGCCTGTGCAGAAGCAACTGATCCTGTCCCTGCCTATCTCTCTGAAATTCCTCTCTCTCTCTCCCTCTCCCTCTGTCTCTCCCCCTCTACTTCTATCTCTCTCTCTCAATCGCTGTCGGTGTGAGACAGATACCCCAACCTCAAAGTGACAGGCCCTCAAACGACTTGGCGAGGAAACCAAGCATTAATTAAGTCATTGCCGGACTGTAATTTCCTTGAGAAGTGAAAAAATGCACGAGAAAAGGTTACTGAGACCTTTTCTGTGTCAAAATTACCATTCGTCATGAATATTAATGCACCTAATGAAGACAACCTTTGCTTCATCAAGAATGTTCTGGAGCAGGGTGCCACGCTGATAGACTCTCCCTGGCTGTTTTTCTCCTTCAGTCAGGAGGGGAAACTGGCACGCACACACACACTGAGTTTTACCCATCTGAGTCACCTGCGTGTATCTTGTTCTTTATGTGGAGCATCACATCCTTTCAAAGGCAAGGTATCATATTTGACATGCTGGTTAGGAAAGAAAGGCGCATAAATACGAAGGCAGTAAGTTAGCTGTGTATTAATATTTTAATACTTAAAATGGTTCTGGTGGAGTTCGGTTTTTTTTAAATGCTTTTCTATGTTAAAAATCGAACACAAAGCGTAAGAATTTGTAAGGTATAATTCATAAGACATGTCACGGTGGTGAGAAACTATGTGCACCTTCACTACTTCTGCAGGAGTTAAAAGGGTAAGTAGCAGCCATGTGCTGCTAATCAAATGCTTTTCATTAACTGATCGTCAGGGAGTGTGAGCATCTCTGTAAAAGCAGGAATTTTGGCAGTTTTCTGGTGTGTGTTCACAGAATGTCACACTCTTCCCAGGAGTGGATATCCCAGAAAATTTGCCCACAAGGTCAGATTTTGCAACGCTCAGACAAATTGCAAAAATCCCAAGAGCTACAACTCAGACTCTAAAGGCCCCAGTTAAAGCATTAGATGCTAAAGTTAATGGCAGAACTGTTAGAAAAAGACTGAACAAGTCTGACTTTTTTGCAAGTTTTGCCAGGAGAAAGCCTCTTCTCTCTAAAAAGAACATGGCAGAACTGCTTAAGATTGCAAAGTAGCATCTGAACAATGCCCACTGAACAGATGAGACCAAAGTGGAGATAATGCAAGGCAACATGTTTGGAGGAAATCAAACACCACTACGTCTGCACAAACAACTCATACCAACTGTCAGGCATGGCCGAGAAGGGATGCTGACTTGGGTTTGTTTTACAGTCATGGGATCAGGGTAACTTGCAGTCATTGAGCTGGCCATGAGCTCTTCTGTATACCAAGTATTCTGGAGTCAAATGTGAAGCCATCTGTCCGTCAGCTAATGCTTGGCCAAAACTGGACGGTGATGCACAGCAGGAAATCTATAGAAGCGGCTGAAAAACAAAAAAAGAATAAAGGTGTTGCAATGGCCAAGTCAAAGTCCAGACCTCAGGCTGATTGAAATACTGTGGTGGGAGCTTTTAAGGAGCCTTTTAAGCAAATTTCTTGAAAAATGTTCTGTGGCTTGTCTTTAAATCTGGCACAAACATTTAAGATTTCCCACCATCATGTCAGATTTTTTGTTTTCCGAATACTATCTCTATGGCCAGAATACCCGTAAAGCTATTGATATTCCAGCATCTACCCCTGCATCAAGTGTGCATCAACATGTAATCATTAACTCTGTGAGCATGTATCTATCAAAACGTAACATTTTAGAATTATTTGTCAAAATACAGCCTCACAGATCTGCTAGTGTAGCACTGTTGTAGACTCTTCTTGTCTGTCTCTTTGAGGTTCAGCACATTATTGCAGGAGTTTATCTTTGTATTCCAAGCTGAAATATAAATGATATCATCCCCTGTGACTACAGACCAACAAAACATACGCTTACTTTTCCAAGAACAAATATAAAAAATCTTAGTCTACGTACTGGTTGCTGGTGTATTTACACCAGGATTATTGAGTATTAGGACATGGTTTATGATGAAACTGGGAAAGCGGGATTGTAACTTTAAAGATTCACGATGACTGATTCTGACTTCACCTTAAATAACCAGGCAGGAAACATTTGAATTATTCTTTTAAGTGCCACTGCTACACACACATGCTGTAGTCGCCACTACTCATTCACCATCTTTGCCCTCTTTACTTCTCAACGTCTCTCCCTCCCCTTGACACATACCTCTCATTAATTCAGCCCTGTCATATCGACACACACACACGCACACGCACACACACATATGCACTCGTGGTATCTCTGCAGAAGGTGACAGCTCTGTGTTGAGTGACAGCAGCTCTGTCTGTCTGCTACAGGAAGATCTTCTGCTGCCAACAGTTTTGTAAAGTAACCCTCGACTGTCACTGCGAGAGAGGGAAGGGTCATCTATTCATATGTCTGCCTCCTCAAACTGTAAATAGCTTTCAGTGATGTCTTCCCTCATCCATTATTAACTGCTTTTGAATTAATGACAGTCTTTTATTTTGCACAAGTGGGATTGTTTGCCGTTGACTTATCCATCCAGCAGCAATTCTGCTCTTGCCTGTAATTAGAATGAGTTGAAAATTGAGGCATTCTCTTACAGCTGGATAATCTCTACTGTTGGAAACTTTTTACTTTTAACTTCAGCCTGCATTTCCTAGCTTTAAAAGCTTAAAGCCCCCCAAAATATGTGAGTGACTTAGTGCTCTTGCTTGCTTTGCTGATGTCTCTTCAAACAAACTCGGTATTGGAAATATCCAACACTATGGTTCCACGTGGAGCTTTTGACCTCTGGAAATGCTACAGCGCTAGGTTTTTAAGGAATAAATTCCCATTTTGTCTATTTTAAGCATACATAGGAGTATATGCATACATGCATGAACAAGCCCATGGGTCATGCAATATACAGCCGTATCTGTGGCATCACATTATATCACTAATCAGTCACATTGGTCATAATATGCCAATAAATAGACTAATGAGCTAACATGTAATTAATTAAAAACAAGAAACCCATATTCTTTTTTTTAATCACCAACTTGGAGATATAGCACTGTGCAAATGAGCCATCCCTCATTTCTTTATGTTTTGCTAGGAACATGGGAAGTAGGTGCAGCATTTACTGAAAGATGTGCAAACACACATGAAATTGAGTTTATACAATTCTAGCAAACTTCAAAGTCAATATTTGCTGTGACCACCTTTATTCTTCAACACAGGCTGAAGTCTTTTTTCATTTTCTCAAGCAGTCTTCAGGAATAGTTCTCCAGTTTTCTTAAAGGGCATTCAAAGCTCTTCTTTGGATGCTGACTGCTTATAGTTCTGCTTTCTCTCGGGATGATCCCACACTGCTTCAATGTTGAGGTTTGGGCTCCAGGGAGACCATACCATACCATACCATACCATACCATACCACACCATACCACACCATACCATACCATAACAACTTTATTTATAAAGCACTTTAACAACAGCAACAGCAACTACAAATTGCTGTACACAAAAATGAAAAAATATACTAAAAAAGATTAAAAGACACCAATAAATGCAGCGATAATAAAACAATAAAAACAAATAAGATGCTGAGTTTATTAAGATAGAGAGTATAAATGTGTTTTAAAATGAGACTTAAAAATGGACAATGTATGTGACTGTCTTTAGTGCCAAGGCGATTTATTTCATAGGGGCAGCGATAGAAAATGCTCTAAGACAGCGGTCAGCAAACCCCTGGGCCACGGACTGATACCTGTCCAGGTTTTCAGGGTTTTTATCGTTAACTCGGTTTCCCTGGGTCTTTTCCCATGTTGTAGTTGTGCGTCTTATTTTGAAAGAAGTATTTACACGTTACCATAGCAACCAGAGAGCATTAAGGGGCAGAGAGGAGGCTGTTACTCTGAATGTTGTTGGCACATTTCAGGAGGACCCTGATAATAAAGTTACACAATTACACAGCGAATTAGTGTTTATTATTATATTATTATATATTTTGTTGTATTCATCCGCGACACCTTAAAGGCCGGTCCATGAAAATATTGTCTGACATTAAACCGGTCCGTGGCGCAAAAAAGATTGGGGACCGCTGCTCTAGGACATTTTTTTCAGACACTGTCCCCTCTGAGGTCTGGACTTCTGCTTCGATTTTTGTGTACACTGGAGCAGTTGGCTCAGAGAGAAGTGTAGGGGTCAGCAGGTCAGAGCGGTAAGGTGGGGCAGGACTATTTAAGTATTTAAAAATAAGCAAAATAACTTTCAAATGGACTACAAAGTGATACTGTTGCACTGTGTGTTTTTCTATCCAGGTATGCTTTTGCATTGGCTGTGTGTTTGGGATGATTGTCAAGATGCTGTCAAACTTTCTGCTTTCCAGATAGTATTTAACAGTGGATCAAAATCTTTTGCATTCATTACTCCACCAACACCACTGGCTGAAATGCAGCCCCGAACTATGACAGAGCCTCCACCATGTTATACAGATGACTGCAGACACTCACCTCTCTTCTGACCTCTGATGTACAAACTGACAATGATCTTTATCAAAATTTTCAAATGATCACTCCAGAAGACCTGTCGCCTCTGATTTTCTGTCCAGGTCTTGTGTAATTTGGCTTACTTAAGCCTTTCCTCCCTGTTTACCTTCCTTAAGTATGGTTTCTGGATAGCCATGCTTCCACTGAGACCATTTCTGATGAGGCTTCAGTGAACAGTAGCTTAATCAACTGAAGAGCCAGATGCATCTTTCAGGTCGTGTGTCAGGCCTTTGCTGAATTTCTTAAGGATATTTATCTTAGACAATGTTCATCTTCCGTACATATTATTTTTAGCCCTGCCACTTCTTCTTTTGTCCACAGCTTGTCCAGTTTTAAGGACACATTGCACACCATGCTGAGATATGCCAAGTTTTCAGCTAATCAACTTGTTGGTGGAAAAATACTATTCTACTCCTGTCAAACTGTGTTATCTTTGGCATTTTTTTATAGTTTCAACTTAAGAAATGGGAACAAATGATATGTTTTTGCGACAGGCAGCTAGCAAGTGCCTAAATATACAATTTAAAATTGGTTCTTTGCTAAGCTGACTTTTATGCGTAGAGACAAAATTATTTCATCTCTAGTGTTAAGTGCTTTTGTTAAGCTTGAATGATCCACAGGTGGTGATTGTTAAGTGGCTTAATAAAGACAATTTCTTCTGAATATTGACAGGTACAACATCTGGACTGAAAATGAGTGAAAAAGCAGCCATCCACCTGTGGCCGACATGCAAAATGGAGTGGATACATGTGTGTGAGGGTTCAGGTGTTTTAAAGCTAAAGTAAACTCTGACAGCAATTCACCCCCAATAAATACAGACATTATCCAAAGGTGTGTTTTTGCAAAAACTAGCTTGACAATAGTTAAGCCTTAATAATCTCTTTGAAAATGGTCATTGTCATTATCAACTTTCTTTTTTAATCCAGAGAAGATAACTCCAGGGCTTTTTGCGTTCTCTGATGGTGCCATCATTGTTATGGGACTCACTCCCCCCAATCTTCTGTAAAGTTCTCCAATGAATGGCACTAATACCCCAACTTTCTCATTTAACAGACTTTTGTTTGTTTGTGTACTTAGTTCATTAGGACACAGATTAACTTATGACATTCTCATTTGCACTGGGTGACCATTTAACAGGCCCTCATTAAATTGAGTCTTTCTTAATGTGGTTATTTTTGGTTAAAGAAAAATATTCTACTATACTCCGTGCTCACTCCCAGCTCTCTGTGACAAATCATTCCTGGAAAAATTCCATATGTAAATCAAATAATCAGCAATCCACAACATGTTTTCAATGTCACAAATCCACAGATGACATGAGGAAGGGAAAAGAAACATTACCAAAAAACAAAGAAATGCAAAGTATGATGAGTATCATTACAATACTCATCATTTTAAATATTTTTGTGTAGACTTGTGTTTTTAAGGAACACTCTACATTTTGCAACCTGTGTGTTCATAATGTGGTTTTGGACTGAGTTCAAATTTTACTACTAGGACTATAGAGGATCTCTGGCATCCCCTAGGTGAGAAGAATAAAACTGTGATTTGTAGTCAGAAGTTCTGCCAAGGAAGCCCATAGCTGGAGGGCTCAGAGACACACACAAGACAGACAAGAACATACAGTAAATCGGTCCACCAAACGTCAAAAACACAGGGTTTTTTCATCATCTGATCCTTCCAACATCAGTCTAAAAGAGCAAAAAAATTAATTGGCCGTTTGGAGGCACAAAAAGAAAGTTTGCCTTTGTTGTGAATCTGCATAAGAGTCACCACCATACATTATCATGAATAATACATCCATATCTCCTCCATAGCCACGGGTGGTAGGGATTAGATAAAGCGCCATAAATAAGCTTCAAAGCCTGCTGTATACCATTTTGTTACACCTCACCGTAGAGGCCTTTTCTTTAATCACAAACTTGGCCTTAGCTGGTGGGGCCCTTTTGTTGCAATTGTGCTGGTGTCGCTATTAGTGCGGGGCAGCCCCGTCTGTACACATGTATTCATTTACCTAATTAACACGGAACTCACACTGGGAGTCAAATGAAAGCTACCGTTGGGGAGTCACAGAGAACAAAGCCTGGTGAGGAAGCCCGGCTTCCTACTGTTGCCAGCCACTGGATCACTGGAAAAAAAGCAGCAGACACCCAGACAGGCCTTTGCTTGTGTGGTTTGCCTAAGACATAGGTGATGAACTGGCACAATTTTATAAAAAGACATTAATTTCATTTGTCTTTTAAAAGCTACCTCTGGAAATCATGCAATATTAGAAAATGATCTGTTATTTTGTGGATTGTCATTCGGTAAATACAGAAATTATACTCGTTAACGACAGTAGCCAAGTTTTTTATACAAATCATGATAGGATTTGTGCCAAGTGTATCCATTTACTGACAGTCTATGTTTCCTGGCTACATGTGACCTTAACACAAAAAGAAAAAGTGTCTGCAGTCAAAACGTAATGCTGAAAGAACCTGTGTAGATGAGCTGAAGACAATAATTCTGGCAATAGCTAGGTTTCATTTGACGTAGACGTGACGTCGACGTAAAGCGCGAAATTTGACTGGCGGTCGGAAGTGAAAAAGATAAGCGCAAAATCACAGACAGACAGTACGCAAAATGCCTATGTCCTGTTGTGTTTACGGATGCTCCAGTAGGTCGACCCGAGAAACTGATAAACGGTATTTTAGGGTACCAAAAATAGCCCAACGAAGAGGAGAAAAATGGAAAATTCTAACCGAAAAACGTAGGAAAAAATGGATTTTAAATTTACGTTTACAGTCGGGAGGAGCAGAGTCTGCCAATGCCCGTGTCTGCAGCGACCACTTCGTCAGAGGTAATGTTATGTTTGCAAACGAACTTATTAGCATTAGGTTGTCGTTAAATTCTCGCTTACTTAGTGCTTTTAAGTTAGTAGTCTAATATTGACTTGATTGGGACTATAGGCTGCCCAAGTGCTTTGGATGACGAAGAGTCGGAGGACTGGGCTCCGACGGTCAATCTCGGCTACGAACGAAAACCCAGATCGGAATCAGTTCTCAAACGAGAGAAAAGAATGAAGCTTAAGGCAGAACAGCATCGATGTGCAGAGGCGATTTTGGATATGCAACAGACGGCTGAGAGCCCGGATTTGAGCCTACTTAATTAGGCTACTAACCCTGCCATACAATTGCAATGAGCTGCAATCACTTCTCCATCCTCCTTTGCAATTACCCAAGTCTTCAGAGGTGTCTCGTTAGACCTCTGAGAATGGTTTACCTTGAAACAAACAACTGTCACTCTAACGAAGTCCTAAGGATGTGGCATGTTTGTTGACGTTAAAGCCGCTACCGCTAACTGTTAGCGTGTTTAAGATGAAGCAATATAAGAACAAACACTCACCCTTGCAAACACCAAACTGTATCCATCACGGAGACGTTTTGTTCCAAGGTTGTGGACCCACCCGCTGACAAAAAAATTGTACGCCTCCAGACTCTTGAAAGCTTTCATTTGCTGCCTAGTGTAGTAAGAAGTCTGGAGGACCAAGTAGTTGGTGATATCCACAGCCTCGATAGTAGGCAAATCCTTTACTTCTGTGGTGTATTCGGACATTTTCAAAGAATACGGATCACGTCCGATATATTTTTTAACTATCTGTTTATATCTCTCCCGAGAAACGGGGTCTAAAGTTGCACAATAGCTGCTCTCCTGACTCTCCACAGTGTCCTCCATGTTTACTTCCGCCCTCCACTCAAAAATCGCGCTGCCTCCGCACGTCATCAGAACCACGTGACCGCAACCCAACTATTATGGAAATAATTGGAAATATTAGCCTCAGAACCATTTTACAAATTTAGCTACTTTTTTGGAACAAAAAATTTATTTGCTTTACAAACTTTTATTAAATCTAAGATTCCAGAAGCAACTTACTAACAGCTTTTATTTTGTTTCCTTGCTTCAAAATTTTAATTTTGCAACCGAGTTAACTGATACTGTGCAAATTAAACGGTTTAAATACTTAAAAATCGATGACATACAGTAAAAATACTGTTCACTGTATTGAGGCTGAACATACTTGAATCAAAGTACATGCTTCCCTTAGCCAGTAGCATTAGAAGGCATAGCGTACATTTTCATTGCTGTGCAGATGATAACCAGCTTTATCTATTGATAAAGACAAACCAATTAGTTAAACTGCAGGAATGACTTAAAGACAAAAATACCAGGGTGACCTCGATTTCCTGTTAGGCCTAAAAACCTTAGAAACATGGCATCTAACCAGATATTTATCGTGGACGGCATCACTGTTACTTGGCCTCCAGTACCACTGTGAGGAACCCTGGAGTCATCCTGGATCCTTTACTGCCCGTATTAACCCTTAAAGCCTGAACCTTGAAATAATTGCCAGAAAATTCTAATTGTTGGGGTGATGTTGTGATTTTGGTGCTATATTAATAAAATTGAATTGGACTGAACTGAACCCTGAATTTTCAGCCCATTTTTGCATTATAATTTGAACAATAGTAATAATTTGTAAGCTTGGCCAGAATAAGACAAACAATAGGAAGGAAAATACAAAGTGCAGTGAGTCTATAATCAGACATAGGTTTGGTTAGTAACACATTCCAAAATCTTCAATTCCAAGTTCACTATATTTTTTCTATGATGCAGTAATGTTACCCATTACTGTACTAAAGTAATCACAATACAGTTACTAATCAAGAAATCGTGTTTTTCAGTTGCCTCCTTTTTTAGTGGATAAAAATGATCAAATATTTCTGCACTCTTCCTCAGCTGACGTCAGTTTGTCTGGTGAGAGAGAAAAAAAATAGCACCTCAATCTACATCTTATGAGAAATGGGCATATAAAGGTTAGTTTCCTTTTTACTGTGTGAAACATAACAGAAAAGTACCAGTAGTGCCCGTACTAAAAACTAAAATGCACTGCTGTTAACATGACACAGACTCTGCAAACATCTGCAAAGACAACAAAGCTAGTTGCAATGAACCCAGGACCCAGCATGATGTTAAAGTTGAGTGTAAGCAGACTCCAGCGGGAAGCCAAAGCTGGATTTTCATCAAAATAGCGATTCGCAGTCAGGCTTGTAGCAAACCTATCCATACCTGTTTCCACAGTGGCCACAGCTTTTGTCTGTGAAGTGCTCTTCGGGCTGATTTTCCACCAACTTTTCTGTCAGCTTTGTGTTAATGCTAAAAGAAAGATCTTTTGTTTGTTCGCCGCATTAGGATAGGGATTTGTGTCAGTGTGTGGGCATGTAGCCTAAGGTTTATATTGTTAACTGGTAATTATGTGACAATGGATCTCAGGCCATGCTGCAAAATAAAAAATACGTAATGCAATGAGCAAAGTAATAAATTACTTTCTCCAGGAAGTAATTATGTTATATGTTGCTTTTTTAAAGTTAAAAGTAAATACATTACTTATTCTTGAGTAATGACCCCAACACTGTTTGCAATAGGCTCTTGTGTTATTTCTTTCCTATAGGCTGTTGAAAATGGTAGATAACTGCTTCTGCCTGTTAACACGGCTTAATGATTATGACTGTCTTCCTTCAAACCCTGAAGTTTTGCCCTTACAAAATTATGAATCTTATAGGAAAAAAATGAGAAACAAAGCCTCAAGACACAAGCAACTACTGACTTCAGGGCTATAATAACTCCACTGGTGTTAGAGTGACACAGGATTTGAAATTAAGGAACACTTAATTAGTAGATTATCATACATATTTCTTTGTGCTCATTCTCAGACAACATGACGCGCGACTACATCAGCTATGAATAAATAATGTGCTCATCAGCTTTAGCCATCTCCTGCATGTATTTTTGTTATATATCTGTTCTATGTTTAAGAAGTGTATAATGACACCATCTCAGCTCAAACACACGTAATTAACATTTTACGTTTTGGTGACATTTTATAAGTCTTTTTGACAGTTGCCTGGAAACAGTTTCTATCTCTATTTGTGTTTATATCTCTGTTTTCAGTCTATTTCCCTCTGAGGTGGGTGCTGGGCTCACCATTTTGTGTTAATTTGAAGAGTTGGATGTCTTTAAGGACTGATTATCTTTAATTAACACAGTAAGATAGATGCTCGTTCTATCTGCCTCTTATCTCTACCTTGTACTCTGTCAGGTAATTTTCATGGCTTATCACCAACTGCAATGTAATGACTTGAACTGCCGGATCTGTATTATGTGAAAAGTTATACTGTAATATTGTTTTCAAAAAAAATGTATTCTAATTAACTTTGTAGAATAATACACTATTCTTTGCAAATTTTACATAAAATTATCCCATAAGCTGATACTCAAGTGTTTGCCAGTGGATTCTAGAAGAATAAGCAATATACTGTATTTCAAATATCACCATGAGCATGATTTGGAAATGAAATGCAAAACAGTGTTGTTGTAATCACTGGTTGGGTAAAAATAATAAACAGCATTTGACACTAACTGTTCATTAAAACTTGGTCTTTGAAATACAATAATGCATAAAAATAACATAACCGTGTGTAATTCTACCCTAATGCCAAACAAAAAAGTGCTGATTATGAAGTATATTATGTCCACTATCATTTTTTGTCAATATTTTCTTCATTTTCTATCTGCACTTGGCACTTATTTGTACTGGTTAAGGGTTTGGTTTTGGCAAAAACATATTGTTTGATATCAGAGAGAGTTGTCAGTTTGTTACACTTCTTTTTGTCTTCAGTCTGACGTCGCCTCCAGTTTAAAGTCTGAAGAAAATTCAAATATTTGTTTTTCTAAAAGATTATGCAGTCATGTGAAAAAGATGCTTTTCACAGGTCTCTGTGTAGTTCTATAAAAAACTAAGTACATTTCATGATTCAGTAGTTGGTAGAACCACCTTTAGCAGCAAAAACTTGTAGTCTTAACATTGTTTTTTGTTCTAACATTGCTTCAGTTCTTTTAGGTTTGTGGTATTGATCTATGCACAACTCTTTTAAGGTGGCACCACAGTATTTCAGCCAGGTTGAGGTCTGCGCTTTGACTAGGCCATTGCAACACCTTGATCCCTGTGTTTTTCATCCATTGTGTTGTAGATTTGCTGCTGTGCTTCGTGTCATTGTCCTTTTGCGTGACCCAATTTGTGAGAAAAGAAGAGTTCATGAGTGACTCAGTAACTGCAACATGCCCAGGTCCTGTGGCTTCAGAACAGGCCCAAATCATCACTCCTCCACCACCATGCTTGACAGTTCCTAAATGAGTTTGTGCTGATCTGCTGTGCATTGTATTGTCACTTTGATCTCGTCTTTCTAAGCACAGTTGCAGAAGGCTTGTGGTTTGTTAAGGTGCAGCTTTGTTTTAGAGAGAAGATGCTTTCTGCTGGCAACCTTTCAAAATAAACCATAAACTAATTATACTATCCTGAACTTTAACATTTGACATGCTGACTGAGGCTTTTTGTCATTGATATAGTTCTTTGCTAGGAGATTCCTGAAAAGATTTTGGCAGTTTGTTAATACTTACTTTAATGCACCAGACCCTCAAACAGCAAAAACTTTAATCGTGAGCAGAACACCTAGAAGCAGACCAAGACAACTGTCACCAGTTTAACTGATTTATTAATAAGCAGATAAGTTTAACAGGCAGCAAGGATGCAGTTAGGGGTGAATGGCTAAGTAGGTAAGTGTATTCACTTTTTAAAATAGTGGAACTTTTTAGAATGTGCACATGGTCACAGTTGGCATTTCATACTGGTAAATGGACTGTTTCTTGTATTGCACTTTTCTATTTGAGCACTCAAAGTGTTTTATACAACATGCCTCATTCATGCAAGCACTTTTTTCTATGCCTAAGTGCTTTCTATCTCACATTCACACTCTTATGAGTGCGTCAGAGAGCAATCTGGGGTTCAGTATCTTGCCCAAGGATACTCTGCCATGCAGACTGAAGCATCCAAGGATCGAACCACCAGCCAGTTAATAGATGACCTGCTCTATGTCCTGAGCTACAGCCGTACTTCAAAAGGTCTTGCTTTGGACTGATTTGTGAGAGGAGTGGGTCACCTGACCAGGTAAAGATGTTAATTCTATGAGCAGGATTTGAACTGGTGAATGTGGATTATTATCTCATTCTTATGGTTAGTTGATTTCTTGGTGAGTGTTTCTTAGGTGCAACAGTTCAGCTTTGACAAAAGTTACAGATGAAGATTTTATGTTAATATTAGCAACAGTGACACTCCACTTCACCGTACCATAGCGTCCATCACAGGGTCAACACAGAGCGCCAGACAATAAGTTGCAATCCCATCAACATCCACATCTTCCAGCCACCTTGTTGGATAGTTTTAAATTTAGCTTTCCAAACTGACCGCACATAAAAGGAGCGCCGACGTGACAAAATTATTTTCTGCTTCATTTGTCTACTTGGGACAGTCTACCTGAGCTGATCTAAGAGCTGTGAATTAGTCCCCTCAGTGGACATGACACCAACATTTCAAAGTTGTGAACGCTGCTCTCTTATTTTTTATAATTCTGAAACTTAGATTTATAGACTTGGCAATTATTTTAACCGTTCCAGTTGGTGGGTTGTTTATAACAGATTTTTTCTTTGGTGTGGCAAACCTTTTCACAAACTGATGTTGATTGGGGAGAGGATTCAGTTTTCCCTAACCAACACTAGAGCTCATTGTATCTTTCTGAATCCACTGCTGTTTTAAGCTGGAGCTGATGTGTAGTCATCCCAACATACTGGTTTTGCTAAAGTGAAGTAAAAACAAACAATGACAGCTGTTACTGGTATTATTTCTCCTCCTTCACAGACTTAGCTAGCATTACTTCAAGGAGTTTGTTTAAGCGGCGGTGGTGTGTGTCGTGTAGCGAAGCTGCAGATAGACCCCTATCTCTTTTCATGTCACAATATCAGATAAAACAAGTGAACTGGATGGTAAGGTGGACTGATAACAGAAAAAAATATTTGCTATGGTTATTGTTATGGCAACTAAAGTGCTTTTTAAGCAAAGGGAATGGTGGTTCTGCTGGCTAAAATGGCCACATCCCTATCCAGTCTTGTGTTTTGCACAATGGTGGTTTTGATTATAATGTTGGTGAATCCTTGCTTCTTCATTTTTTTCACATGTGAACCGATGGGATGGTATTTAAAAGTGAGTCCTCAAAGAGTTTCTTCCCTTTCTGACTTATCATTATTATTCAACACCAAAACCAAGCAAAGTGGATTATTACATAAACTCGCAAACTGTGGGAACTTTCTTCAGACTCACTGTGTCTAATAAACTCAGATTTTTACAGTAATCAAATACTGGCCAGATAAAGCATGTCAGCAATATAATATTTACACCTAAGAAAATACATCACGATATAAAGTAAAAAAAAAAAAAGAAATCCAACTCTATGCACTTGCATTCAAGGGATAACCTCCAAACCAGAGAGCTATTTTAACACAGATTACATAATGTAAAATAATCACATTTCTGATGTTCACACACACACACACAACAACAACAAAGATTAATTACGAGGGCCTGGATGTTGGATCAGCAGCCAATTATCACCTGAGGAGAGTCAGTTGGCCTCAGTCAGTTGGCAGCTATCCTTTCCTCTTCTCACACTTCTCCTGAAATCAGCCGCCCGTCAGCCCAAAGCAAATTGGATGAGGAGCCATAAAACAAATTTTCACCCAAATACAAAGTGACAACAAATCTGGGATGGCAGTAATAAACTCTAATATAAGAAGAAGACTGAGGGATGAAGGATGCTGCCTTGTCAGTACATTAAAATGAGAGTGGAGGAGCACGAGAGAGAGACAGACAAGTGATCTGTTTAAACTTCATAAATGCAGGGAAGGTCCTCTGTGTTTTAGTGGCGGCTGCTGGCTAGTTCCATAAGAACCCCTGGGGCACCCGTGCTCTTATTCATACCGTCAGAGATTTTTCCTAGCTGATGCGGGAACACCAGAAAATAGTTTGAACGGTGAGGATAAGTGATTGTGCTCACGGGAGAGCAGAAAGCGCAGCTTAAAGAGAGACAGAAGAGGTGATGGACACACAGAGAGACCGACAGACAGAGAGTTGTGGAGGGCATTTCATGTAATGTTGATTTCAGTGAACCCAGATTCGCCTCTCACCAGCGGCCTGACCTCCTCTGACTTGGATGATCCTCATTGCCATGGAAACTGGCAAAACAAGTGTGACACCCCACCACCACCACCACATCTGAGTGATGAAAATGAATGTGGCCCCAGGATCAACACGCAGCCATATTGGCAAAAAATCAATACTTTTTCCCCCTCTGTCTTGCCTCGGTCCAGTAAACTGTAACATATCAATCCATATGTGCACACGCTCTGCACTAATCCCACCCCCCACCCCTCTGTTTGTGTGAGTTGCATGTGTGCGTGTGAGGAAGAGAAAAAAAATGTTGCATTGAACAAAAGCTGCCCAGTGTGTTTGAACTGCTCCATTAAAACAATCTTTGTTTTTGATACAGACAAGGAGAAACAGAGCAAGCTGACTGAACACAGACTGCATGTCAGTCTAAGATTGAGGGGTTTTTGTTGTTTTGTTTTGCTTTTCTTTAAATTCTGTTTCTCATTACTGTGCCGAGCCTCAAGCAGTGAGGGGGAAAAAAAAACCCCGAACTAGAGCGACTGTGCCTGAGCCCAGGGGCCCCCAGGAGCCACAGGGGGTCCCTACTTTGATGGAGGCCTGAGCATCATTAGAACAGATAGCATGATGGGGTCAGAAACACAGTTACTGCTGCACTGCTTCTGCAGACTCCTAGCACCACTCTTATTGACAAACACACCAGACACCAGAAAGTATTTCCATCTAGCTGTTTGTTGAATTATGATGTTTCAAAATAGAAAAATATAATGTCCCAATCAAACACCTTCTATGAGAGAACTCCTGTTGAATAATGGCAGCATTGTTGTGATGGCTAGATAAACAAGGTTCAAGCAAAAACCAAAAGAGCAGGACTTTAGAATGGATGGCAATGGACTCGCAGAAAGCACAAATTAATTATGTAACCCATTGAGGTTCTTTCCGAAAGTTCACTGTTCATGAAAAAAGGAATATGGGCTACCTCTGCCTTTATAGGCCTCATAAAAATTATACTGTTGTACTTAAATTTTTTAATAAAGTGACTGAGAACATTTAGAGAGACTGGCATATGTTAATAAGACTGAGAAGAGCAGGCTGCCCAAACAGCATTGGGGAGGAACAATCTGGCTCTAAACCATCCCTGGTCCTCAAAGGTCAACCATATTTTTATAATAGCAGCCCTATGGCCAACTCTAAATCTGTCCCTGGGAAAATGGAAGCCATCCAATGAGAAGGTGCAGGAGATAAAATCCGGTACGTGTGCGAGGCATTGTTACGACGCGCTCTTTACAGGTGGGCAGGGTAGAAATATGGGACTTGCGATTCCCTCTGTGTTTTATAGGCTACCTTTAAGTAAATTTCTGCTGTAAGTGTGAAAGCAATAGCAAACGTTAATCCCTTACCTGCACATATATGTATATGTACATATGGGCGACTTATTAATACCTGTTTTGATGATACGATGCTAAACGAACTACTACTGCAACCAAGTTTTTGGATTTAGCTAAAACTCTAAGATGGGAAAAAACAAAACATCTTTGCAAGCATCTGCACAGACAGCATGCTAACGCTAAGCTAGCCAACCCAGAGTAATGATAAAGCCGTGTGTATGCTGATCCCAGCTGAGCAGTAAGACCCTGAGCTTCACCAGGTATTCTCTTTGTGATGGTTTCAACTTTGTGTTGTCGACCTTAAACACTAAAAGATCGTCATTAGATAGGGATTCGTATTGGTGTGTGGGACTGTAGCATAAGATTTATTTTGTTTAGTGCATTTCATGTCATTTTACGAAAGACTAAGAAAGTAATGAAACAAATTACTTTCTCCAGAGACTAATAAAGTAATGTACCGCATTACTTTTAAGTAAAGTAACAAGTAATGTGTAATACGTTACTTTTCGCGAGTAACGACCCCAACACTGCTAACACAATATAAGACTTGTGGTTCCCTCTGTGTTTTATAGGCTGGCTTTAAATTAAATTTCTGTTGTGAGTGTGAAAGCAGTAGCAAACGTTAGTCTCTTAACCGCACGTGAACGGCTAAGGACACAAATCTCTGTGTGCACATCGTGCAGTGAAACGTAAAAACTGCTTTCCATTTTTGCCCTCAAATGGAAAAAAAGAAAAAAAAACATAAATAAAGGGACGGCTCAAATAACGAGAATAATAGGTTTTATTTAAAGTTGGCAACAAGCCTCGACAATATTCCCTGCGACACACACATGCATGAGGTGGGGGTGGGTGAGAAAGAGAGAGAATTACACAGAATACCATTCCATGAAAAAGCCAAACAAATAATTTTTGCAGTGCTGGAAGCATAGAGGATCCTGTTACAGTGAAAATATAGTTGAAAAACAAACAACACCAAAGCTGCAGGTTGGTGGTAGTGTTGGTAACTCCTATATCCTCTCAGCAGAATTAATAGATGTTATGCTATGCCAAAGTTAGGCTGAGGGACTGGAAGTATTCCTGTATTTAAGAAATAATAATTTGTTTTTAATATATTGAAATTTTAATGTAATTAATTTTATTGGGATACCATCCTCTCATGAGCCCACTTTACCCTTGATAATACCACCCAAAACTGCCCATTTGTCATATGAAGCTGCACTACTGAAATCAGTCTTACAGTTTTAAAGCTTGATGTGAAATGACTAAAAGTCATATCTCTTTGATTTTCTCTTATCTCTCCTCTGCCATGGAAGTGTAAAACGAAACCCCGGAGCTTCGTTTTGTCCTGTTTCTCTGTGTTTGTCATTTATAACAAGGTTGTGATCATAACTAACGGCGCGTGTAATATTTTTCTTTCAACCTTGTGATGCCAGACAATGTAAATCTGCTGTACATGTAAGGATCAGTAGCAGAGCTGCACTTCCTGGTGCCTATCAAAGGAACTTGATTTCCCCGTGGGATGCGGCAACGATGATGAGGGATAGTCGTCAAAAAAACGAGTCACCTGTCAGTCTTTATGTCTGCTTTTCTTCTTCTTACTGTTGATTTCAAAAGCTGATGTGAACACCAACCGGAAATACCAGGCAATGAATGATCAAGTTTGAAAGGAAAGCTCGTTACCAACAGTGTGCAAATTTGGGAAAGCAACACATCCACAAAATTCTTTCATCACATTTTCTTAAATTGCACAAAACAAGTGTAATCACTCACTAATCAGTAAATAGGTCATCACAGCGCATAATAAACATCAAAACAGAGATACATAATAGTTCCTCAGTTGTTGATACTTGACTTTTAGGATCACCTGACTTATCTGTTTTTATTCCCCAGGTTGAAAATATGTTGGGTGTTGATGTCCAGGCTATCGGGATCTCTGAAGAGTTTTCTGTGCGCCCATATGTGTGTGTGTGTGTGTGTGTGTGGGCTGTGATGAGACCCTGTCTCTGACACAATGTTGCTCTGTTAAGGTCAAGCCCTACAGAATGTCAGGGATGATGACACGCACTGAAAGGTTTCATCTAATCCCTCCATTTCCCCTCTTCTCCTGCGTCCCTCCAATCTGTCTACCCAGCTTCCATCTCCGGCCCCGCTCACTCACAAGACAAGACAGACATACACTGGCCTTCACCTACAGTCTGCATCAAAACTCTTCGTGGGTGTGTTTGTCCGCGCGCGTGTGTGCGTGCATGTTTGTATGTGTGTGTGTTTAAATAGCGTCAAGCCATGCCATCCCACTAGTAAGGCCAAATCAGAAATGCCTGAGGCCACTGTCTCTGTGTCTGCATGGCTTGCCTGGTCTTTACAACCCGCTGTCAAACATCTTTGCTTCATTCCTCACCAGCAACACATTTACTTATCTTTTTTAGGTCTTCAGCTTATGCTTTAATATAGTGGGGGCCTGCAGTGGAATAACCGGCGGTGGCAAACAAATAAATGTACGAGAACTAAACTTACTTTCCACGTGAAACACTGAAGATTAAAATAATTACAGAAAATGTTTTGAAGTGAGAGTAGAAATTGAATTTATTCCACATTTAGAAGTCAGCAGAGGGTCGAGATCCTTTTTAATGCCAAATGTTTTGCATTTGGGGGCATTTATGTGATGCTCTCGCACAGATAACAGGTCAGTTCTGACCTCTGACGTGCTGCAAACATTACCGTAGTCCACACTGGTTTCTTTTGCAAAAGGCAGGCAGCACGAGTAATCCTCCGTTATTTCAATTATTCTCATATCTGATCCCTCCAGATGTGTTTGAAATACTAAACTTTAATTCCAATTCTATTCAACTTTACAAAGAGCTCCCTGTGACAGTCTTTAGTTTCATGTGAAAGCAAATCTAATTCTGTTATTTCTAAACAGTGTCAAATGAATTCAATTAAGCTGCCATGGAAAAGAATGTTATTTACACCTTATGAGATTACCTGGACTTAATTTCCTGGGGTTTTAAATAATTGACAAACAGCATGCGCGTACTTAACTAAGCCTCATATTATGCGCACAGTTGAACATGTCATCATTTAATCTTAATGCTTTTTACTTCAACATTTTCCCTCCCTTTTTTCTCTCTTTTTTTCCCTCCCGCTCGCTTGGCCGCACCATAGTTAACACTTATTAAATTAGCAGTCATCCAGTGATCAAACAACAACCCTTTTCCATCTAGGCGGCTGAATGACGGCTGAGGTCTCCTCGGCATCTGGTGAGACGCCTAGTTTAGTGGAGATAAGCACAGAAGCCGTGCTAATTATGATATTACAATTCCAGCAAACCGTTTTTCTGAAAGCGGCGCAGTTTGGATTTAACACTGGTAAGCAAAGAAACATTGTTGGATTCAAGATGCCTGGCTTCCCCTGCACCTTCTCAAACTGTCATTTATCCTCACATCTCTGCGGATTGGGTCTGGGAAAACGGAGGAATGGCGGAGATGGAGAGAGCCGAGGGAAGGGGGGGAATGAAGGATTATATAAAGAAGAAGCAGCACTTGACGGTAACTGGCTGAGATTAGCGCCTTAGGGGTACAGCAGTGGCTGTGATTTTGATACTGCGCCCCCAGCTAAACGCTGAAGGCCGCTTTGCCTAGAGGAGTCTGCCTTCACCCACAGGCAGTCAAAGATTGTTTTCTTACCAGCATCTCCTCCTCCTCCTCCTCCTCCTCCTCCACTCCACAGACACCTGTCATCTCCGATGTCAAAACTCCACACAGAAAGGAAAAGACAACGCAAAGAATAAACAAAAGAAACATGTTTTTTTTAAAGGCACACTCTGCATACAGATCTGCGAGGGTGAGGCCCAGGCTTCACCTGCAGCAGCCCGAGCCGAACGTCATGAGGATCCTACCGGCTCCACGCGGTGAAGCCTAAATGACGGCATCATTCTTTGTCATCTGTAGGCGCGAGCTGGAAATTAATTTAGCACCAGAAAAACTTTGATGCTTGCACTTGAGTCTGAACTCACTCGACTTCGTGCTTTGCACTCTGCACAATAGCTGGCAAAGAACAATTCTAGGCAAGGCTTTACTTTCAAATCATGATCTATAACAACATCCTTTCATCTTTTCACAAGACTGCCACTCAAGAGGGCTACAAAATTGTTTATGGTTTAAAACTGGCCTAACATGTACCTACAGCACAGTTTCCTGCACTATATAGATTAAATGTGAATGAATTTAGGACTTAAAGCTCAGTTCAGAGTTATAATTTATCCATATTTCTCATCTTTCACTCTAAAAGGATTTTCAACCAAACAAACAAATCTCTCTTTATAAACTGTCCGTTTGTGGACCAGCCGAGCTAATCATGAGGTCAACGTATTGTCATTTGGTTTGTGTGATAAATGCTGTAAAAGCGAGGGTAGCCAGACATCATCAGTGTAGACAGAACATTAAGATGCTCCAATTAGCCTGATGAGATAATCAGACTGAATTGCCATTTCATGAAGAAATCAGATATTTGGCAGCGAGCTAGAGGTCTGGGTCCAGGCTTCTGCGAAGCGTTTGAGTGGACTTTTGCGGGTATACTTCCTTTGTTTTCCCCTTCATATAGAGAGAGGGCGAGGAGAAAAAAAAGGGATAAAATCTAATTTGAACTCATGCTGGCTGAGGAAAATTATTTTTATCAAATCCACTGTGAATGACCTTTGCCACCTTGAGCAAACACGGCTGCCTGAGAAATAGTAAACTGATCCTGGTGTGAAGTGGCCCTTGTTGTCCGTGTAGTTAAGCAGAAGTATGAGATGACGTGACACTGGCAGCAGTGCCAGGCGGTGTTGTTGCAACCAATGGGGGGCAGAGGACACAACAGAGAGTAATGGCTGCTACAAGCCATCAGCCCTCACACAGATAAAAAAAAACACAAACAAAAAAAAAAACACCGCCACATTTCATCTGCCCTGTTTTTCTCCATTTTAATTCCTTCTGTTTGTTTGTTTGTCGACCTTGCCATGTCAGCTGACCTTCCTCTGTCCAGGACCCTGAAGAGAGAGGGGAAGGGGGAAAAAAAAGAAAGAGGAAACAATAAGCAAGACGCTGACATTTCTGTACAGAGAAGGAACAAACAGCTCATACAAAATGCCCCCCACTCCCCTCAGACAAATTTACTCAAAAATATGTGTGTGTCTTGAACGTCCGAGGGCTGTCCGGCTCTCAGCCACCATTGCCAAGGAAGTGTCACGGTGTCGTGACAACTTCAGCGACTGCAGTGCGATGGGTGACCCTCGGCCGGCAGAAGGGGGGCGCTGAATCCCCCGCCCACCCTGGATCCTGACAGATGTCATATACCTCCTCCATGGGCACCTTCTGTTTCCTGTTCACCTTTCTCCATCCTGCAGCGTTAGGGCTCCTGTCTCCACCTCGTCAAAGCACACACACGCGCACACACACAAACAGGGGGAATCAGACAAAGAAGGAGACATAAACTTGACCGGGATGGATTTTTAAACGATGTTTCTGGATTGACAGCAGATGATTATGACAAGAAGCAGTTTCCATCTCAGTTCCAAGTTACATTCCCATCATCTTTTTGCCCCATCTATTTATGCTTTTTTTTTTAACCATTTGCTTTTTACTTTACGTTAAAAAAAGGCAAATATGGATTCCACACTCCCTGGCATTCATATCGCCTTCTCAGAGGATGTTTCCTGTTATTTACCAAAGGCTTCTCTCTGAGAACAGTTGGTATTTTAGTCTTAGCACACCCCACTCAAAACCTGTTTGCACAGATTTTCCCCATCATCCTTCAGACCATAGTTTGACAGAAACACTTCAACAAAATGAGATTCTGCCTCGTTACATTGTCTTATACTGTTACATCAAAAGTGTCACCAGCCCACTCCACGAATAACAAGTCTAACAAACCAAAAAGCCTTATGATATTAGATTTCCATAAACCTTCTGCTGGCTGCCTCCTCGCGTGGATTGTGTATCATCCGCTCAAAAATGCTCTCCTAGATGGAAATGTGTGGACTAAATCTGATCATGGCGCTAGATAATGTTCACTTCTCACTGCTGAAACACAGACTTGAGGAGGAAACGGAGGGGATCCTGTGACTAACCCATCAATCACGGTGACGTTTCGCTCAAGTGATGGATATTCTAATTTCCCTTTTATATACAGGTGCGCAGGATGGATGGATGACGATTAATGGACGGGCAAGGCTGTTTCCACAAAACAAAGAAAAAGACGTAGCATGGCCCGCGGCGTCGCTATGGAGGACAGAGAGCTGCACTTCCCTCTGTTTTGAAGACGATACTTCACATTTGGGATTTGATGTCCCTGTAAACACGCAGAGACAAAGTATACATCCCGAGGTGACAAAGGTGTTGCTAACACAACAATTGCCTTCCCTCTACAGGGACCTACAACAGGTTCTGCAGTCAGTTCTGTGACAGCCCTCGACACCTTCGCCTCACCTCATTTTCACACAACCTGTTTCTCGCTTTCTGTCATTGCTATCACCTCCATAATTATTCCTTAACTTTCACTCCGCCTCAGACTGCTTAAGACTGTAATTTCTTGAAAAACATCTTCCTCCTTCAGCATCTCTTCCAGTGGGGGGCACTTATCTCTCAAACTTTTCAAAGTGAAAATTGTGCTAAACGTCCTTTTGGTGAAGTCCTTTTGCATCGCCCTGAAAGTCTCATTCTTACTTTCCAAGCACAGTTTAAAAAAAAAAAAACAATTCTTTCACTGTTAGGCTTTTAAGCTTGCACATCTTTCATATCGGACTTGCCGTTTATCTGTTTTCTTAGACCGCACCCACCATGCTGAAGGTGTTTCACTGCACTAATTGGCCAAAGTCATGACTGAAATAGAGTTAAACTAACCAGGAGACTAAAAAAAGAAAAGAAAGGAAAATACAAACTCTTAAAATTAAACTTTGCATAAAAAACAGCAGAACAGCATTTCAGATGTATTACAAATGTTAAAAACTGGTGTTTTCACTGCAATGAGACAAAATAATTTGCATTCATTTCTGCAGATCAACTATTTCACTGGGCTATTTTGCACCGACTTTGCTCATTTGATGGCTTTTTGTCGGACGTCAGCTGCGAAGCATTTCCCCGGTGGGTTCTAGTTTTTCCCTTCACAGCTGACATTGAACATGGGCATTCATAAACCATCCAGCACTTGAGACTTTTCCTAAGACTTAACAATCCAGCCTGAGATCTCTCTTCCAGCTCTGTCCTTCTACCTCTAGCTCACTTTATCTCTCGCTCTCCATCCCTCCCTCCCTGTCCAAAGCTGTCCTCCCAGCCATCTGTCATGTGATGTTTATAGGCCCTTTTGCTTTTGTGTCCTGATGACCACTGTCACAGAGAGCTACCCATTACCGATGCGCCCTGATGAACGATGTTACCCAGACGCATCGCTGACACCCTTGTGTCCTTGGCCGCAGAGATGCTGCCTCACTAGCCAACTCGGGCCAGTAAAGAATGAGGACGGGGAGGGACCTGGGGGAGCTGAGCTGAGGACCTGTCCGTCATCACACCGACAGGGTGTTCATATTTCCCCTTGTTCCCACCGCCATCTTTTCTTTTCCTCTTTATCCAGCCAATAGAAATGTGGGGTTGGTCAGCCTGGTGACGATGTTGCCATTAATCCTGCGGTGGTGAATAGCGCCCTTGCCTTTCACCTGAATGTATATCTACATCTGAACAGACCCAGCGAGGGACCCTCACTCCCCTCCTGAGGCCACAAAAGATGCCCCGAAGGGTCAATGTAGGCAGAAATACATGATGAATGTTACCGAGTGTGATTTTATCTGTCAAATAGAAACATTGATCTTTTATGCACTATGTTTAAAGGTGGCACAGTGTGTTAGAATAATGTTTTATTACACTGTTATGATGGTTATAAATTAAAACTGTTCCAATGTTTTTTTTAGTATTAAATCATCATTGTTAAAAATGTGTGCTTTTTTTTGAGTTGCTCTTGAACTTGACCACTAGCACACAATTATCATTTGTCAAAAGTTACCTTGGTTACCATGCTTGATCTAAAAGCTTTTGGTTGTCCAACTCGGTGCTCTTTATTTAGGCAAAAATGTTCAGTTCAGGCAAAGCTTTGTGTAAAATATTTGTGCACGTCTAGTTTATGATATAAACATTTTAGCGTGAATTATGTGAATAGAACCTCACAAAGCGCAGTAAATGGAAATCATCTAAATCAGTTCAGTGTTTCTGCCTTTTAAATGATTCTACCTGGTGTTTCGAGGCTTTTGGCAGGTACGTTGCTGGAATCCTCTGGGAGAACTTGCAACAGCTCTTCTGTGGATTTAGGATGTCTCAAAGTCTCTTCATGTAACTACACACAGACGATTTTGAGATAAGGGCTCAGTGTGTGGAGTTTGTGCCATGTTTTGCAGGAGGCTGTCATGGTTTGGGGTTTTCATTATGGGTCTGGATCTTGTTTTCATTTTGTTTTTGTGTATTTATAGTCCTGTCGTTTTTTCACTCTTTGTGCCCCGTCTTTGTGTCTCTCCATTTCTACCAGTTTCCTCCTGTGTTGGTGGGTGTTAACTCTTTGCCCCTTTTGCTGCATGCTGTAACACTTCAAATCATCACTCCGCCACCACCATGCTGGACAGCTGCTATGAGGTGTTTGTGCTGATATGTTGCGTTTGGTTGTAAATTATGGCCAAACATCTCTTCTTTTGTCTCATTTGTCCAAAGGACGTTGTCTAACATATCTTGTGGGTTATTCATAACTAAGCTGTGCTACCATCTTCCTTTTTTTAGGGATACAAAAGCTTTCTCTTTCCTCAACCTTTCCAAACAAGCTGCACTTTTTCAGTCTTTTTCTAATTCCTCTAACATGAACTTTTGCATTTGCTGACCGAGGTCTTCAGTCAGAGGTGTTACTCTTGGGTTTTTTGCACTTTCTCATTGTACAGTCTGACCTAGGGGTGAATTTGCTGGGAAGATTGGCAAGTGTCTCGAATGTTTTGCTCTTGTGAAAAATGTTTTTTACTGAAGAATGATGAACTTCAAAATGTTTAAAAATTCCCTTATAACCCTTCATGAACTGCTGGGCTGCAACAATTAGTTCTCTAACATCATTGCTGATGTATTTCTTCCTCGGTACTACGTTAACACACCTGAATGCTGCAGCAAACTACCAAAACCTCTACTCTTATGCAGGTACTCACACTTTCTAACAATCAGTTAATCAAGTATCAAGTATTTGATTATCACCACCAGGCTGCTACTTAAGTTTGCACTTTTTTTTTTTTTTAACACACTGCTTCTGCCTTTTGGCTTACTTTGTGTTAAATAAAGAATTCTGCAATATAATTTTTTTGTAGTTAATCAAAGTTTGTATTTACCTCATTTTAAGACCTGCTAAGATTATTTTTATTATGTCGGATTCTTAAAACCTTTAAAGAGGGTTTCCTTTCTCTCTTGTGCTACCTGGACTGTAGCAAAAGCTTTATTCTCATCACTAAAGAGACTTCAAGGTGATTCTTGTGAGAGCTGTGGAATATATAATATTGGGTGATTTATAAGAATCTAAACCTCTCAGGTGCACTTATTTTTGTATGGTATTATACAGTATCTTTGACATAAAGTTATATGTTTATAGCTATTGAAACATAAACCAGCAGTTCCCAAATCAAAGATCAGAATCTCAGTGATTGTTGAAAAACTTCTAGTACAAAAAAGAAAGAATTCGTAGTTTTTTTTTTCTCGGCAGACTTTTGTTTGTTCATTTCATTCTAGGATATTTAAAAAAGTCACTTTTCAAAGATTTCAGAAATATTCAAATGAACAGGAACTCTTCGGCTGATATATGCCAAGTGTAACTTTTGGTCATTAGAAGACATTGTTCCGTATTAACAAGCCACAGTTAAAATGTCACCTCATTTATCATCTAAAACCCATAAGCTTATTTTTTTATTTATTTTTTCAGGGAGGGTTTGGCATGGAAACCACTGAATCATAGTGACCATACACAAAAAAGATTATCCTTATTAAATGCAGTTGTTTGGAACAGAGGTTAAATGGATAATATGGTACAAAATGGGGAATTCTTAGAGCGGGAAGAAGGCTGCAGATAATCCTTTCACAATAGTGTAACATAATGTGAACAATCTGTTGGACAAAATAAAAACCTCATTTAATCAGTGGGGCCTTCTCTCCTCTTGTGTCACTGCTCCTCCCTTGCTCTCTCTCTCTCTCTCTGAACGTCTTTATTGGCCGGTGAAGCTGCTGATGAATTCTTAAGCAGATCACACTGATAATTGTATTTCATAACTGTCAGTTGTGCGAAGGCTGCCAGTGTGCCCAGGAGCTATTTGTGTCTCACTATGTCCTCCACAAACCTTCCCCCTCTCCCTCCTCCACACTTTGTCCAGCCCCCCCAATCACCAGGGATGTGCTTACTGTCTCCAGCCCCGAATTACTCAATCAGGAGGACACATTTACGGATGACACCTTTATTACAATTAATCACGGGAACTTGATTAAGAAAGTTATTCCTCCCCTTCATTGAGACTTACACAAGTGGTTCTGCTGCATATTGTAATTTATGTCCCACTGAGCTCTCCCTCCGCTGATAGACAGAGAAGCCGACAGACTGCCAGCCATACTGAGACGCGTGTGGACGCTTGTGGGTCTGTGTGCGAGGCTAGGCGCGGATGCGTGCATGGCTACATATCCTGAGACACATGCGCACAGCCACAAACACATCCCCCCTGTCATGCTGTCATGCACAACTCACAGGTTTTGCAAAGAGTTAAAATAAATGACTTTAATTGGCTGTAGAGACGTGCTCGCTAAAGGAGACTTGAATATTCCATTTCCCTTTCCTCTTGTCTTTTCTTTTCACTCTCCCTCTCTTTAACACATACCCCCCCACCACACACACCGACACACACACACACTTGAATGAAGCCATCTCTTTACCTTTACTCACAGTTCCTGGGTCTGCTGTGGCTAATTAGTTGAGTGGGGTTTTAGGTTTGGTAATTAGGCGGAGGTAGGAGTGATGGGGGCTCAGGGAGTTGGGGAGTTGAGAGGGCCTGACTGACTTGCAAAGAAAGAAACTGGACTGTCTAGATCCTGGCAGCACCGAGCAGCCAGCCAGTGTCCCTTAGGTGCCTGGAGGTAGACTACCATCCCACACTAAAGAGGGTGATGTCTTTGTTATGTGCCACATATTCCAGCAAGAAGAAACTGTGAAAAAAAAGAGGATTTAGCAGGGAAAAAAAGGAACAAGAGGGAGACCTTTGAGAATTTTCCTACCCTGAATGTCAGCGTACAACAATAAAATCCGGCACCGCGCTGTTGTCTTGGATGGCAAATTAAAGTGGACTTGAGAGCTACAAAAAAAAGTTGTGATCACCGCTAATTAATGTAAAGGTGGAAAAAAGAAGCAACGACTGAACATTTTTATTTCAAACGTAGAGTACATTTAACTTTATTGAGCTCGTGGCCACCATGGTCACAAGTGACAATTACTCCATAATTGCTGCATCAAAGTAAAGCACAAATAGCGAGGAAATATAACATAAGCAGACTGAGTGCACAGTGTTATACACTAAAGACTATATTTGGTTCTCTGCCATTAGCTTAAAGAAGTCAACTTTTAAAAGTCACACCAGAGTAAATATGACTGTAGTAGCAAAAATAGCCCTCAGTGTGCTTACTTTTCATGGATTCAGCTTGTTATTTCTGAATGTTTTCTCCTTAAATGTTACATAGTAGCTGTTGTAGTAAATGTAAAATAAAACTACAATCTTATGCCATCTGAAATGCTACACAGTAGCTAGTACACAAGGTAAATTCCTGGGAATAGATGGCGATCCAATGGAGGCAACACATTCAACTTTTTCCAATGTTATAAATTCCTATGCAATCAGTTTGATAATACTTGCGATAATCAGTATATTACATTTGCATTGCATGCATTACAATGTCATCCGCATTCACATTAAAGGGAAAATGAAGTTTACCCTTCATTCCTTCCATGTACATCACCTATTTAAGTTTGTGTGTTAGTGTTTGTCCCTTCTGAGGAGCAGCAACAAAACTAAAATGAGAGAGACACTTAGCATGATTTCTAATTTCTTGATTTTTTTCTCCTTTCTTTCACCACCTCACAGCAGCCGGTGAATACTTTTCTAGAAGACCTTCACCATCTTTAATGTCTTGTTTACACTCTGCAGTTCCAGGTTGCTTCAATACGATGCCAGTTAGCAGCCTAGGACTGCAACACAATCCAATTAAATAAAGAGTGTTGTCTCTCCAGGTTCCTGTGTTCTCTAATTGGGGCTGTGACTGCTCACTAATCAGTGGAGGTACAGGTAGGCCCCGGAGGACGGCGAGACAGGGCCTCTCCTGTTAATTGAAGAGATGCTACACCCGGCCTCCTCCTTCTCCTCATAGTCCAACATGGATGCACAGGAGTACTGACGCATGCTAAATTCGTCTACGCACCCACGTGCATCATCACTCCTCTCACCTTTTGTGTGGCCGGCATGTAAGAGCTTGCTTTTCTTTTTTCATTTTAACTCCTGAGCAAGCAGTGGTGTTAAGAGGTGACTGGCAGTCATTTAAAGTGTGTTTGCTCTCTTGGTCACTTACGCCTATGCAATTCCCAGTACTTCCATTTCTGCTTTAATTATATCCATAAAAAATCTTTAAAAACATTTTTTTTAAACTGTGCAATCAAAGTTGAACTTTCATGGGTAAAAAATGTTTTTATTCTGACCCGAGAGGCTTTAGATCACAGATGTGGTGCTTTAAATACTGAATAAATGAGTGCAAAAACGTCACATCCGTGATTTAAGTAAATAATTTTTAACCTAAATTTGTAAGAGCAAGCTACACAAAAACATGGCAAGCATCGTCTAGCGTGAGTCATCCAACTCCAACTGTAACAGAAACAATGATTAACATGCACACATATTTTTAAGCAGCTAAAAATAGTTGTTTTTGTTTTTTTTAAAAAAACCTAACAGCTACTCAGAAAATTGAAAATAACCGTGCACGTAAGACATTACGGGCCTGACTCAAAGCAACAAACATACCTACGGTGTCTCTTGCTGACACAGGCTGTGGCGTACGTGTGAGTGACTTTGAGAGGTGTTCTGACTTGCTCCACTACGGATTCAGAACCGCCTTGGCCTGGTGTGTTTCTGATTTCCTGCACCGTCTGGTGAAGGTAGCAGCTTTGCATGCTGGGGTCACACCTGTAACGTATTTCACACTGGGTTATATTTTGAGTAGCCACCTGGATGAGGAAATAACGTGTTCACGGTGCATGAAGACTACAGCCATCCCTGCCAGGTAGGAACAGGTGTTTGTTTAAAATGACACACAGTGCAGTAATCCAACACGGACTGTTATAAGCATCTCTTGTCCATTTCCTGCTTTTGGAGTGGTTTAACAGTACACTGCTGAAGTTGGGACTCTGAAAACTTTTTTTAAGCTCAATAAGGCTTTCAAAGTTGAAAGAAACACTAAAGTTTTATCTTTGGGTTTTATAAAAATGAGTGCAATGTGATTAAACTTTAAATGGTATTTTTTAAGACTTTGTTGTTTCAAAAAGCCAAATTAAATTCAAAAAAATGGAAATGGAAAAAAAAAAATGTGTCAAAGGGCATATCGCAGAGCATTCACTATGAGTGATTTTTTTTTTTTTTTACTCACAGTGGAAGAAAATAATGACATTTTCTAGCCCAACTCCTGGTTAGCTGGACTAATTTTTTTTATTATGTGCAGCTTCGGGGCATGTGAATGAAAAGATTGATTGTGTGAATGCCGTTTCTGTCAGCCACAAACAGGCAATGAAATGCCAAGCACACCTGGAGCAGCACTCACTTTTGACAAGCACATACCAATGTAAGGCCCTATTAGAAAAACAATGAAGTCTATCATAAAACATTTATGGTAGATAAAGTGCTCGAGAGCGCCAAAAGCAAGCGCATTATGGCAGCAGGTCTAACATGATTTCGGAGGTGGACGGAAGGTGTGGGGGAGGTGAAAAAAACCTTAGCTTTTGTTTCCGAGTTTCAATATGTGGTGACTTTTGATTAGCACACACTTATTTAAAACTTTAAATATTTTATATTAAATTCTGTGCTGAATATATTCATGACTGAGTGCATGTGCACATAAAAAAGCAAAAACAACCCCAAAGCACTTTCCAAAGTTGCTGTATGTTTATTCATGACATTATTTTTAGTTACTGGGCTGTATCATCAGTCATTTTACAAAAATAAAGAGCTTTTCCGTGGTTAAAAATCCTTCATTAAACTATACATATATATATATTACTGATTGAATCATTGTAATTTTAAGTATGATTTCTTAAGTGCATCTACAATCAGTTAAATCACAGCTTGCTATTACTAACAGACGGTGGTGCCACTTCCACCACGACTTTGCCCAGGTTTCTCCCTGCATACATGTAGTCCACTGCCCGGAAAACCGCATCCAAGCCTACAAATTTCCCCTCCTCTGCCAAATCACCGCAGTCCACCTCACACACTAGCTTCCCTTTGGCAAACATCTGAATCATGCTACTCAGAGCCTCCCTGTAGTCACCTAAGAAGTGGGGCAAGAAGAAACCCCGAATGCTGGCCGACTTCTGGAGTAGCTTGACTGGTAGCGTTCCTCCTTTGAAAGGTGGGATCCCTGAAGCGCTCTGGTACCCTGAGATGAAGCCAATCACTATCAGCCGGCCTTTATTGGCCAGACTGTTTACTGCGAGCTCTAAGACGCTCCCTCCGACTGACTCATAGACCACGTCTATGCCTTGTGGATACTCTTTCCTCAGGGTCTTAGCCAAGTCTTCAGCGGTGTAGTTGATCGGCCTGTCGCAGCCGATGGATTTGAGGAAACCGGCTTTCTCGTTGGTCGAGCAGGTCCCAATGACATGGCAACCAGCCTGCTTGGCAAACTGCACAGCGAACTGTCCCGTTCCTCCTGCGGCTGCCGTGACCAGGACAGTCTCACCTTTAGCCAGGTCGCCCAGACGTTTTAAGGCTATATAAGCCGTGGCGCCGCTGACCAAAAGGGTGAGGAACTCTGGCTTCACCGCAGGAACAGGCACAGCTTCCTTGGCTGGGACCACCGTGTACTCGGCAAACGCGCCACTGCCGAAGTAGGCCACAGTATCCCCGACGGTGTAGCGGGAGCTCGCGCTAAGGCCAAGGCCGACAACCTCCCCAATGCCCTCAAAACCTGCATCAAAGGGAGGCTTCACCGAAGGGTCGTAACGGCCCGCTGAGTAATTAATGTCTGAGGCGTTGATTCCCACAAAACTGAAACACAAGAGAAAAATAATTGAGGATTAAAAGTTAGGGAAATAAACCTGCTACATCAGCATGTGCTGAGCAAAATGGATACATTAACATTGCATTTCAGTTAACGGGGTTTTATGCGGTTATTAGCGTAAGCACATATTTCCTGAAATCCTGTATGAAGGTCAACTTCCTTGTTGTGCAGACGGGCGCGCACAGGGCCAAAACACTTTGGTTTGTTTTGGCAATGAGTTATTTTTTCTCTTTTCCTTCTCTTTGCTCGGAAAGAAAAGTCCTGCACTGACAGGGAAAGGTTTGTATCACAAAACGCATTGCATGATGTCATGATTCATTGTCTTTAGAGACACCCACAACAAACTGCACTTTAAAAAAAAATAAAAATTCAGATAGCTGCTTCTTGCCTCAACATGAAGACGGTTGTTTTCATCTTACTTTTGTAACATGCTGGAAACAAATATGTGAGAAAGGAACGTATAAATAAATCATTTACTGTCTTTTAGAGCGGCACGCACGCTGTGCCTCATTACCGTGCATGTCACACGTGTACTTTGAGCTCCCAGATAATGCTTCTGTGGTTTATAGATGGGTGGCGACGATATAACAAAACGCCTTGGTTTGACTTCTTCACATCTATGGAATCAGTTTCCTCGCAGCGACGTATTATTTTATTATCAAAAAAGGTACAAACTGTTTGCATGTGCATAAACTAGCAAGGCGTCTGAGTTTAAATAACACTGCAAATTAGCAGGGGATCTGTAACAATAAAGTCTCAGTCTGTGCAAGCCTAAGCCCTGGAAAAACTTTTCAAACAGGTAACACAGGTTTGGCCAAAATGCTCTGTTAAATGATAGCAAGCCTAATAATTTGACACTGGTTCCACTGAAATTACAAAATAAGATACAGTGTATTGATAAACGCTATACTTGGGGATAAAAAATAAATCTCTTATGTCTCTCAAGAATTAATGAAAGTCCAGAAAACTACAAAAACTCACATCTTGCAATTTTATACGACTTTTATCTTTTGCATGTGCGTGACCAAATATATATATATAAACCTCAGTCTCTTCTTTTCACTGCAGCTATGATTTTTTTTTTTTTAAAATAAAAACCGCTCACAATCTTCTGCATTTTATATTCCTTTAAAATTTCTCTTACACCGTGCAAAACGGGACAAAGTGTTCTCTGGTTTACTTTCCCCTGTCAGTTAAAACATTTTCCCATGACTGTGATGCATCACTGACACAGACGACACAGACGACCCAGACGGTCAAGGGTCTCGGTGCACCAAGCGACTGTCTTACAAGCTAATAAGATCCTAATGTTGTACGTTTTACACTCAGTCTCGGGGAGGACTGTATTTTATTGGCAGTAAATACAACAGTAAACCCCGAGGTGGACTGATGTAAAGCTGACTTAACATTAAAAACTACATAAGGCGCACACAGCCAGCAATGTTGTAGGAACCTGAAAGCAGAGTGAGGTGGAATCAGAAATTTATGCAGAAATTCAACTATTAAAAAAAAAAAAGCATTAATGTATGTTTTTTGGCTTTAATTTCATTTATCTGTTACTGTAATAATGTCGACTCTGTTCACGCACAACAGAGCCCGTACAACAGACTCCTGGATCCACTCTGCCTTCTGCTGCTGTGAATGAAAGAAATGATGCTGCAATTCCAGCGCCGTGTAGCACTCCCATCGCCTTCTCCATCATCTCCATCTCTTGATGCCAGCCTGAGCCCCCCCATGACTTTCTGTTTGCAGGTTGGTGACGTAGAGAGACAGGACAGAGAGAGAGAGAGAGAGAGAGAGAGAGAGAGAGAGAGAGAGAGAGAGCAGGGGAGAGAGAGCAGGGGAGAGAGAGCATAGAAGAGAGAGAGAGATGCCGAGATGGATTGATAGACAAATGCAGAGAGGGCGGAACTTGGAATTACAGTACAGCGCTTATTCCTCACGTATTTTTCCATCTTGTGGCGATGATGATGATGATGATGATAATGATGAGGGTGATCGCAGGTGCTGGACATGGGTGATTCGAGGTAAGCGGAGCCGTTTAATAACTTCTCAACAATCTCCTGACAGATCGGCATTTTAAAAAAAGAAAAAGAAAGAAAAGAAAGAAGACGCTTCGGGTCACCTAACGCTTTCCCGACCGACAGAAAAACAGAGTCCGTGTGTTCCCACCGTCACCAAAATTAACTTACCGATTTCTGACCAGCAAGTCCGCGTCTCCGGGTGTCGGAACGGCCACGGTTTGCGTAGAAACGGCCTCTCTGAAATTCGGGCTGAGCTTGGTGACTACAAGCTTTTTCATACTGCTCGCTATGGAGGATCCTTTAAAATCCATGAAGTGCGCCGAGTAGGACATATCTACGATGAACCGCCTCGCAGCCAGATGAACTCCTGAAAGTGTGTCGGTGCCTCTGCGCCCCCCGTAGATTAGCGGTAGTGCTCTCCTGCCGTTTCTCGCCAACAGCGCCCTGGACATGATTCCGAAATGTGACAAAGTTCACGACCAAACTTGACGCGTGCTAGTGCCTGTGATTAGGTCGATCAGGTGCCATTAGCCTGCACCACAAGCCTCCCCTCTGCACACGCACGGCGTGCAGGCCAGGCCCGGGCCAGGCTGAGCCGAGCCAAACGAGCTTTTAGACCAAAAATAAAAAAACAGGGGGGGAGAAAAAAAGCGCGATGCGTCGTAGCGTGACTCTTACGCAAAGCAAACAAGCGGGGGACCGAGTTTAGGATTAAAACATTGCACTGGTGCAGCCCCAGCGTGGAGCACAGCAGCGCCTCAGACTTGTCGTCGGGAGTCCCTCCCCTTCCCGGACACAACACTCACTTCCTACTAAGGTGAAACAAATCAATCCTCGTCTCCCCACACAGGCTATCCTCAGCCGTTTCACTCCCACGAAAAGAACGCCAACCCATCGGATCTTTTCCCAACACCTACAAATAACAACAAAAATCACGGTCCGAGCGTGCACTACGACTGCGCTCCCGTTTGACTGGCGCCTTTCCCCCCTTTTCTTCCTAATACTAAATGTTTTGAGCGTCATAGGGAGATGTTTCTGCCCACACTACACCTGTAACCAAAAAGCTCCCACAGGCGATTTGTGAAAGTGTCTTGTTTTCATCTCATTCCATTATTTGTTTCTTTATTTATTTTGCCTGCTCCTTCCATGCAGCTGTGTTATCGTCTGTTGTCATCTGACTGTCATTTTTCTGGAAGGATCTATTCTTAACAGAGCTGCCGGAGCGCACTGGGGGACATTAAAGCGTCAGCGGGAGCAAGAGTCGTGCCCTAACTCGTGCCGTGTCACTACCAGGCGATCTTAAGATGTCACCTGGGTTGCAAAAAGCTCAGACTTAAGTAGTGAGCCTTGTTGTTTTTGATAGTTTGCAAGAGGCATTGGGATAAGTTTGGTTTTGTTAGCTGATCTCGCAGTAAGTTTTGAGAGGATCATATCCTTTTGTCGGAGGTTTGGCTTCTTTTTTAAGCAAAGGGAGAAGGAGAGAGAGAGAGAGAGAGAGAGAGAGGGGGAAAACAAGACAATTAAAAAGATTGACAGGTAGGCTCCTCTGTCAGGGGTGACGCTTGTGGAGAGGGGAGGAGTAAAAATGTAGCAGGAAAAGCCACTCGATGCGTCTGTCTATCAGTTGAGACTGTCTGAAACAGCTTCTGGATCCGCCGCGTTCCCATTTTTTTCTTTTTTTTGAGAGACCGCGGATCAGTCCCTGGAGTTTTTGCCCCCCGTCTTGTTTTTTTTTTTTGGCTTTTTCAAGAGACAAATATTTTAGTCCATGTCGATCTGATCTGTTGTTGGCGAAGCTTGGATGCGCCTGCGTCTTGTTTCCCCTCTCTCTCAAGTGATATCCTCTCCACCGCATCAACCAACCCTCCAAAAAAAAAAAAAACCCGACTCTGTCCAACATGCGATCAGATGAGCGGTGAAAATCATTTCCACGACTCTTAAAACGTAAGTACAAGAGAAAGCCTACTCGTCTCCATTTATTTTATTTAATTATTTTCCCCCTTCTGTGGGAGAGAAAGAGGGCAGAAGGGGAGGGAGGAAAAAAGTCTCCGCCGGACTGGTGAGGCTGGATCCGGGCTGAGGTGGCGTGGTGGTGACGGGATTGACATTAACCCATCTAATGCCTGTCTATCTCTCTTCTCCTTTCCCATTCTCTCTCTTTCAGGTCTGTGGCAAAAGAACGGAAGGAAACACAAGGATACATTACTTATCAGAGGTGTGCACTCGGGACTTATTTGTTTGGTTACCGCCAGAAATCTCTTTCTTTTCTTTTTTCTTTTTAGTTTTGGTGTGCGTAAAAGGCGCAGCAAACTATCGTCCCCCTCCAAACAGCACTGGAGATTAGGGGGATTTTTTTTGTTTTTCCCCCAAAGGGAGTGAACCGAAAACTTGGGTTTTAAGGTGCTGTTTTTTTTTTTTGCTTCTTTTCGTACTCTGCCACGAGAGAGATGAAGGAAGATGATTTTTAATGGAAGTGAAGGTGTCAGGAGCTGGCCGAATCCCTTCGTAATTTTTGAGCTCAGTCTCGCTGAAGCCGACCCAGCTATCACATCCAAAAAAGAGCAGCCGGTTTGAAGAGACATTCTCAGCTCAGAGATCAACAACACCCCTCCCCCGAAAAACGGGATGATTTTTCAAAACTGATAAGACTCCATTTGTTTGTAATTCCTGCATGAGAAGCACCGTGGAACGCGACGGTCACTATGCCGAGGAGAAAGCAGCAAGAGCCGCGGCGATCAGCAGGTATAACCCGCCCCTCCATTACGACCATTTCCCATCCCAGTAACCAACTAGTTTTTATTTCCAAGTGCCAATTGGAAGTCTCTCCTTCCACCTTTTTTTTCTTTAGCAGGACTGCATGCTGCGATTTATTACTATTATTATTATTATTTTACAACTTATGGTTTAAATCAATTTATTTGTGTTAATAACACAGCGCACAACTCACCCTGGACACACTGTTGTGTTTAAAATGTATCTAATTGCGCAAATGACGCACGTATCTGCGCAATGCCACTTTGAGATTTTTTTTTTAAATCCTCCGGTGCCAGGAAAGTTCTATTAAGAATGGTGAGATAAACTAAATGGCATGTTATGGGGATAAAAGGGAGTTTTTGAGGTTCAAGAGTGAGTAATGATGAATAATTGACTGGGAAAGAAAGGGGGGAGAAAAACGGGCGAGAGCTGGTTTTTCCTTTCTTTTTTATTTTATTAGAGGATTGCCACCCTTGATTTGATGCGTGATTGATCGTCTGTCATGTGGCAGTCTTTGATCTATTCATCCCTGATAAACATCAATAAATCCCTCCATGAAGACAAGCATGCTTCTGGTAGCCACTCAAATGCACAACCCTGCTTTTAACCAGGAACTGAAAAGCAAAGACAAAAAGGAAGAAAAAGAAAAAAGGATAAAGAAGAAAGTTGGGAATTGTGGTTGAAAAAAATCACCTTATTTCTTCAAATGTGTATGCACAGAAAGCAGATGAAAGCACTGTGTGTATGTTCAATTGCAAGAAATTCCCCAACACTCTTTAAAAAGAACAGGTATTTGAATTCTCCTCCTCTTCCTATATATTCTTAGATGAAAATATGGAAGGTTCTGGCTGTCCTCGTCCGAAATATTCCTCCCTTATTCACTGCAAGAATCAGCCCACAGCTGAGGTCCACTGCTGGATATGATTTTTATAATGTGACCAACTGATAAAACCAGGTGTTGGCAGAGGACCGACAAGGTTGACTTCTAGTGGTTTGGATGTGGACTCCCCCTTTTTCCTCTTGTCTCCCTGCAGCCTTTAAACAAATGTAAATGAGTGACAGGGGTTTCTACCTCTGTGCTAATGAGGCCGAGCCTTTGAAGTTAGGCATTAACAACTGGAGTGAACAAAAGACAGTTACAGAATTTTAAAGAGATTTTGAAATATGAGGTGCAAAGCGGGTCGAACAGGAGGGCCAGCCGACGAAGACTTTGAACTCAGCAGGTTTTATCATTTTAAACAGAGAGCTTGCGATGATGAAGATGATGGTGGTGGTGATGATGAGGATGAGGAGGAGGATGAGAAGGAGTGTAGGACGGATGAACATTCAACCGGTGCTCGCTGTTAACTTCGCCTTTTCTCGTTTGCCTTTGTGGCAACCTGTAATATGTTTTCTGGCCCACACCGCGAAGCAAGAATCGAGTTTTATATACCGAGTCTCGCTGTACCTTTCTGCATTTGTGTGTGTGAGACGGAGAGAACAGTCACCGCTGTTGCTTTGGCAAAATATCCCCCTGGAAAAGGTTGGCCATGATGGGAGCAGAGGGACTCCCGTTAGGTTTCTGCATGTAGATGGAGGCATGAAAAACATGACATCTCTGTGACCCCTCCCTTCCCCTCCTTTCTCCTGCCACACACACACCACACACACATACACACAAACCATTGATCCATTACAACGTCCACTGAGTGCCATGCACATCATGGGTTGTAATGGTCAATCACAGCTTGGCAAACGGGATGTTTTCCATTCTTTCACGAACACGATGGCCGGTCAGAGATAACGCCCTCCACTCCACGCTTCCAGAAGCGACTGACTAACACGCAATCACGCTGATACGCATGCACACACCGACTTACACACCAGGCTAGCCCGATGCTCCACTGGGAGCTCGTACTGACCTGTGGCTTCCTCTGTGTGCTACTGCTCAAAGAGGAAATAGCTCATAGTGGGACTAGGCATGGAAATCAGGAGTCAGACAATTAAAACAACAATAGCAGACTTGTGTGGACGGCCTATTTTTTTCATTCTCACTTTGTAAAGCTTGTGGAGACTTTTATTAGGTGCGTTATGTTTCGAGGCCGCACCATGCAAAGTTATATTTTGCAAATCAGAAACAGCAAAAGATTTTCTTAACAGTTTCGTTTCTTTGAGTTACATAATCAGATGTGCACATTTCCCTGTTAATTTTCATACACAGTGCACTTCTTAGGCAGCTTCTTGGCAAAGAATTTTCGGGTTGCTTGAGCTTCTCATGTTAAAACTTTTCTTTGATCAGGTTGTTAATCGATTGCTTTATTTTGCAGTAAATTTTACAATTTCCGCAATTTTTTTTTAAACAATAAATTTTGTGTTTTGTTTTGCTTTTAAGAAAATTATCACAGGATTTCTTAGGATCATTTTGAAGTATCTGCGTGTGTGTGTGTGTGTGTGTGTGTGTGTGTGTGTGACACTGCTGTTTAGATGACAAAAAACCCCATTAATGACATATTCCACCGATGGAATGAAAACGCAGCACTCGTTGTCACGCTTCCTGTTGCTTTATAATTTTCATCAGGAAATTCACACGCAGGAATTCCAGAACATGGAAACCAAGATGTGAAGAAACTTTGCAAACCTGAATCAGCAAGTTTGTGAAAATATATATATACACACACACCCTGGTGTTCTTGTTTGTGCAAAGATGGATGTTGTGCATTACTACGTGCACCTCGTACAGTCGATGCCTTGATTTAAAGGTAAAGAGGCCAGGAGGAAAAACCAAAAAAAGTAAAGGACAGAAAGCAGTGACGCCGCCTTTCATGGTAGGCAGGCTTGCATAGTCTTACATGAGGAAGACGAGGGAAAAGAGACGACGAGATAGTCGCTCTTGTTCCGTTGCATGATGGTTAATTATAAGAGAAACGGTGTGTGTGTGTATAGAGTGGGGAAGGGGTGGTGGTGGTGGTGGGGGTAAGGTTGCATCCCGTTGGCTTCATTAGAGAGAGCCCTAATTATCTGTGGAGCTGATGGATTTGTGACAGGCCCTAACGATTAATGCTGACAAATTCAGTAAGGTGTCAAGTCCACAGCTGCCTTGATGTAATCAAGTTGATATTATACAGTCCCCATAGCCCCTAGTGCAGCACCAACTCAATTTGCCTGTGCAGGTGACAAATGGACTTTGCTACCTGACTAATCACATCAGGAGACAATGCCAGTTAATGACCTCAGTAAGGCCCCCCCCCCCCCACCCATACACACACACACATACGCCCCCATCCTCAACACCTCCTATAACCTTGCAATAAGCGAGCCAGACCAGCCACACCACATTGCAGCCTATCCCTCTGTTCTCTGCTAATTTTCTGCTTGTCCCATTGTTTTTATTTTCATTAGAATTCTTTCGGTTACGCCGAAAATCGTTTTCGGGTTGTTTTTAAAAAAATTACTATTACTATCATTAATGCAGTGCATTTTTCGTGAAGTTTCCTCTTATTTTCTGCTGTAATTTTCTCAGTGGAAATTTCTCAACTCTTGCGAAAGCTTTATTTATTTTTGTATTAATGACACGGCTGAGGCCTGTTCTAACCGCCTGATGCATCAGCACTCCAGAGTAATCCCGGGAACCATTTTTAAAAATCTCGACGTTCTGTTGAAGTTTTCACACTTTTGCGTGTGTTGCGGCCCCACCAGCTCCACCACCCCCACCCTTGCCAGTAAATCACTGCCACTTCATAGAACGGCCTCCTCGTACTTTGGCTGAACGTTCTCCCAGCTCGGTGTTGTAGCCGCCCGCCTCACTGAAGGCCTCCAGTTTATTCCGAGCTGGAGAATCACAGTGCCCGGGGATTAATGATTTTGCATGCCCGGGGTAGCTAAGATTACACAGCGACCTTTGTGCTCTTACTTGACGATGCTGTTATGTGATATTCTCCCCTCGAAATAATCAGCACGCTGAGAATTATGTGGCACCCCCCTCCACACACACACACACACACACACACACACACACACACACACACACACACACACACACACAGACATCAACTCACCCTTCTGTCTGCACCGGTGTCCTGAGGAATACTGCACTGCATAGGCTCTAGGTGTGTGTGTGTGTGTGTGTGTGTGTGTGTGCATTTTATTGAAAAAACTCAGTGTTGCCAGATTTGAATACCCCCCCCCCCCCTCCGAGAATTAGAACAGTCTTGTTTTGATGAAAAGTTGATTTTTTTCAAGAAAGGAACTAGTGTCTCGCTTGAAAGTTGGAAGGCTTAACTTCCGATGGCTCAAAGGCTGCACAGCTTCTGAGAAATGAGAAGTTTATGTTAGATTTGGATGAAAAAAGGAGGAAAAAAAAAAGAAGTGTGTGCATGTTTGAGTGAGTGTGTAAGAGGAGGAAAGGGAGAGAGATGAGGTGAGAGTGTGCGTGTTTGTGTGTGTGAGCTTGTAGCTTAGCACTGACCGGTGTTAGTTTTCCTGGAATGAATAACTCCAACGAGTGTAACGGTAACCACGCCATGTTAGTCATCCTTTTTAGCGTGGCCTGCCCCTCTGCCCCCCCCCCCCCCCCCAACCCCCCACATCACTGCAAGAGCAGGAAAACAAGCTCCAAGAGCAGCGCCATGTTTCTCATATCTCAACTGTTATATCTCTGCACTATTCCCAGTCAAAAAGGAGGGATATCAGACAGAGCGGGAACACTTATCGATCCACCGCAGCCTTGTTTCATCTCAGCCCCAACACACACACACACACACACACACACACACACACACACACACACCTCGCATGTACTGTATGTTTTCTGGCCATTCTATTTAGCCCGGTGTGTGCGGACTCAGCTAGAGGTTACACTAATTGGAGCGGTGGCGTCATTAGCAGGTGGCATCGATCGACTTCGTCAATAGCCACTTTTGCTCCTGCGCCACCCTCCCAAACTAGCAGTTAAATTTACATCTGGGATTTGAGCCAGTCAGAGGTCAAACTTGCTCAGCTCGCTCTTCTAATGCCTCGAGTCACCACGAGTGCCCCTGGTGTTTGTGTGTGTGTCTGTGTGTGGTATTAGTTTCTTACATGGTTTAGTTTCATTTATCATCCTTGTAATTCTTTTGCATGAATGTGCAAATATTAGTTGTGTAAACATAACCAAAACGGTTTCAAGATCAACAGGTTTGTTGAATGTTTTTTTAAAAAAAAAAAAAAAGGATTATCAGGAATAACTAATTACAAGATAGATGATATTAGCAAACTTGTAACCATGTAGCTTTTGTGGTTCATATGGATAAAAGATAGATTTCACGCCATACTGCTAATGCCCCTCGTTGTCTTTTTCCTCTTTTTGATTCTTTTCGGGGCATTCGCAGCAAAAACCTGCCCTCGGGGCACGCCGCTACCATCACTAGCAGTGTGTTGCCCTCGCTGCACTTTAAACACACACATGCACACCGTCAACCATAAACACAGACAGTCAGGCAGACGCGCGCACGTACACACACAAAAACGCACGTACACACCTACACCTAATGCTTAAGTGCAGCCAGCATGTCTCTGTGGGAGGTCATAATGGAGGTGGCTTAGCATGATGGGAAATCATATCATTAAAGAAGCCAGATGTGCTTTGTTGCCTGCCTTGCAGCACATAAAAACAGCAGCAAGTCATGGGATCCAAAAAAGAAGGAGGAAAAAAAAAACGCTAGTCTGAGAAAATCAAGTCTGAAACAGATAGAAAGCAGCCCTCTGGGACTGGGCTGACAAGCAGTCTTATTCCTGACTGCCATAGAAAAACAATTTCCCCACAAAATAAAGAATTTTTGTTCTCATTTTTCAATGTTGCAGCAGCATAACAAACTCGTTTTCTTAACTTTCATGAAATTTCAGAAAGGACTCAAAGCTTTGATAAATGACTTGCTGTCGCCGTTATCAGCTCTCTGTTAAGTGTGCTTAATTACTATGTAATATTTGTGTTGTGCTGAGTAATTACAGTTTGTTAAGGGTCCACAGTAGGGATGTAAGACCTCCGAGCTCATTAATGAAAAAAAAAAAACTGTTGATATTTTGTGTGTGTGTTTTTTATTTATTTATTTTTTGCTTTCCTCTGGCACATAATTTGAGACATGAGGAGGATAAGAGGGGAAACGTTCAAGAGAAGTAGTCATGCAACATTTACAGCACAAAAATTGACATCTTAAATTTTCTTAAGTAAAGTATTACATTTGCCGAGGGTAAATTTGCTCTCTTGATCAGTGCTGTGCCTCCTCGAGAGGCTATGGGAAAGTCTGCTAGAGCCAAATTTAACATGTTACTACTATCAATAAAAGATGAGCAATTACAGAATATTTTGTTTAATAAGTATTTGAATTCCTCGGCGCAGGAAAAAAACAAACAAAAAAAAACATGTAGCTTACCCACTCATTACATCAGTTAGCAGGGGGAGTGAGAGGCAGCTCTTTGATGCCAACAAACAAACAAGACAAACGAGATGGGCCCACTACAGAAGAGCAAGAGCCCCATCCAGGGACACCCAACCCCTGTACACTCCTCCCTCTCCTCCCTCTCTTCTTCTCTATCTCCCTCTACCTCTCTCACTCTCTCTCTTTGACTCTTTCACATATCTCCCCTCTCATTTTGCAGCACTCCGTCTCCCTTTATTTCTTGCTCTTTTACCCTCTCCAGCATGTTTCTCATCTCAACCCCGTCCCACCCACCCCTTTCCCTTCTGGATAAATACTCTTCTTCTTCTTCTTCTTCTTCTTCTTCTGCCAATCAAAAGCAAAGAGAAAAAAGGAATTCTGGTGTTGGGGCTAAACAAAAACAAAAAAACAAAAAGGAAGCTGGCTGAAAAAATATATATTTTTCTTTTTTTTTAACTCCTCATTCATCCCGTTGGTTGTACCTCGGCGGACAAACTTAGGTGGAGATTGTCAGGGTCGAATGACACGCTTAAAAGGAGGCAGCTGGGGGAGTGAAAGAGTTGAAAAGCGCGTTTTTTTTTGTCTTTTAACAAATACTAAATTATCTCAGCATGGCTTAAATCCATACAGCAATGTAATGATTAAGTGTGGGGGTTTTTCCCCCCCTCTGTTATGGAGTGTGGGGGGGGGGGTGGATGTGTGATGGTGTGATGACAGCGGTGGGCACCGATGTTTAGCCAAGCAGCAGCACCAAAGAAGATTGGCCGTGTGGGTGAAGCTCAAGAGAGGTGGATATTTAGGAAAGGGAAGGGAGATGAAATCTGTGCGTGTGTTTGTGTATTTGCTGCATGGGGTGGAGTGGTGGGTGGTGGGTGGGGTGTAGCTTTTAGGATGGGCATTAAAGCTGACAGATGAACGGGACGATGGACAAATTCTCCCACAACAGCTGTGACTGCCGCCATTATCCTGACAGGTGTCAATTAAGAATTACTGCCTGGCCGGCCGAATTGCCCCTCCCGACTCACGCACATGTCCCTCCATCCCTACAACATTCCCCTCCAACGCTCTCCTCCGCTCCCCACCCCTTGTCCAGCTGTCGGTGTGTGAGAGAAATAACACTTTACCCTTGTCAGGGTTGTCACAGGCCCTGCAGCCCCTGTTCTCTCCCCCTTTGAAACAGCAGCCAGCGGCAGGCACTCATTGATCAATAGCTCGCTGTATTAGCAATCACGGTGAAGCGAGTGTTGGGCGGATGGGTGGAAGGTCCGGTATTTTCCCCATTTTAACCTCGATCTGTAGGCCGGTTCGCACTCTGGTAGTTGAATAATACCAGAACGATGCAAAGACGGTAGGCGAAAGCAAAACTCTAGATCAAGCTCGCTATGCAGTTTGTTCCACAGGTTTAAAAAAAAGCATCTTCGTTTCATCCCTGGTGTGCGTCATACATACACAGTGTATGTTAAGTTCACCTTCTGCAAAACAGCAGCAGCTGCAGACTAACCTAACCGCTGGTTCTTCTTCCCTCTGTGTTCCTCGCGCTCTTGGCTAACACGGGCCCATTTTTTATTCCACATTGTAAAGTGGGGAGCTGAGGTCAGCGAGTGAGAAAATGAACAGTTGCCATTGCCCATCTTGAGGGCTTCCTTCCAGTAAACCCGCTGGCTGACAAACACATTTGAGTCGACAGGCTTCTAGCATTAAGGTGGAAAAAAAACAAACAACCCCCCCCCCCAAAAAAAACCCCCTCAAATTTAAGTGGCGTGTGTTCCACATTTGACATATTTTCTCAATTTTTAAGGGTTTAAATCAGTGCAGCGGCATGTAGGTCATTTCCCTCGGTAATTGGTAAAGTTTAATCGAAAGCATTATGTGCACAGGCTTCAGGCAGCCAAGTGGTGACTGCGCACAGTAAGTAGCAGAGCAGGAAACGCAAAGTTCAGTTTTACATTTGCCATTATTTCTAATTACATATCACCTAATTTACCGTTACATGCATATATATGAAGTTATTATACGCCTATGCGTAACACTGTTGACACTGCGTAGTTTACTGCTCGGCTTCTGTAATGTGCAGTTTTCAGCACCGGTGCAGAATAAACATGGGAAACTTCAGTCGGTTAAAGGAGGGAAGCAAAAACAGCAACGCGCAAGAAGCAACATGAGAGCGAGTGGCGAAGGCTCCCCAGGAATACGCAGATGGATTTGCATGTTCACTTGGGAGTTACAGTTTTGGATTTCCTCCCTAGAAATAATTTGCCACAGAAAATAACCGAGGAAGATAATATCAGTGTTATTTTGCTACTCCTAGCTGTATTTGCATATCTCTTGTTTTAAATAAGGCAACCCCCTCGGAGTGAAACTCGGTTTGTTTTTTTTTGTTTTGTTTTTCCTAAGCTTCATTCAGCATCACCTCTATTTCCTCCCCTCATCCTCACAGATCTAACACCTCTCCCTCTCTCTCTCTTCTTTCTCTGTTTATTTCACTCTTTCTTTCAGGCCTACCTCCTCTCTGCTGTCTCACACTGGCACTAGACTGCTCTGAGCGATTATCAAACCTGAGAATATTTTTCCATCCCCATGCAAATCACCCCACCATGCTCTCTCTTATCGTTCCTGCTTTGCCCCCGCTACCTCCTCCCCGCCCCGGCCCCAGCCACCCCCAAACAGCTGTGTGTAATCAAAGTAAACGGCAGCTAAAGCTAAAAGGGAAACGCTCTTTGTGGAGATGGATGGAGGGATTAAATATTAACCGGATGCGGCTGACTTAAGGCAAGTGTTTTACATAGCTGCTCCCGCCATGGATGCCGCACATTGATCCCTTCGCCCTGGTGCTTTTACTTGTTTGGCTGCCTGCCGTTAATTTTTCACCATCATCTTGCTGGCCGGGCCTTTAGAATGGGAACGGGGGTGGGGAGGAAGCCAACAAATGGTTCAGCCATCTATACCCCCCCACCCCCCCCGATACACACACACACACACACATACACAGTCCAACCCCCCCCCCCCCCTTGCTGTGTGCTTTTAACAGGGGCAGGTGAGATGGATGATAGCAATTTGAAATTTTGTTTGTGCGTGTGATCATGGAGATTGTTTTCAGTATTACCATGGTGTAACAATTCCAGTGATTAATTGAGGTGAATGCTTGGCTCAGATTAGAAAGATCAGGGAAACTGGAGGTTTTTTTTATTTTTGCCCCCCCCCGTCCTTGCTCCTGACTTGTCAATGTCGTGTTTATCAACTGACCTCTGAGTCCAAAGTTGCTAGCTTTTTATACGCGCTTGCAACAACACGCTCTCCCGGATTCTTGCCTCCACACACTGCCCCTCTTGTCATATCCCTTACTTCATTTCCTCGTGCCTCTTTCTTCCTGTCCTCCAGCTGTGATTAAAACACAAAATCAAACCACTCAGGCCGAACTTTGTCCAAAGAGGAGACTAAACAAAAACAAAATGGCTTACAGTGGCTGCACTATTCCAGGGGTAGGGATTTTCTTCCAGGGGCAACAGCGCGGTGTTTTCATGTGTTTGTTGTCTGCATGTGTATAGCAATATCCTGTGGGGGTCACAGAGGCGGCCTGTTAACGTGGAGGGGGGGGGGTTATACCAGTGGACCTTCATCCCACCCCTCCTGCACTGGTGCTGTTGACAGCATCATGAAGGCCTTCTGGCATTTATAAATGTGTGTCCGTGCTCCAGCTTAGCGGCCCCCCCAACTCCTCTCCAAACACTTCTGCTGCACACACTCCCACCCCAGCCAGAGTGCACATCCGACCGGGTCGCAGGCAGGTCGTGACCCCCAGGTGGCCACGGTCCGAACGAAGCAGGTTCTTATTTGCTCTCTTTTCTCTCTTTTCGGCTGGCTTCATATTCTATTTAAATTCAAAGAGATATGAACCTTTTTATGCAGGATATCAGTGTTTCGCTGCCGGGAGGTACAGATAGATGGTATTTAAAATGCTGCATGGTATTAATTTGACGATTTTCATGCCACCGAAAAAAAAATGTAAATAATTTTGTGGTTCAACCAGAATTACACATTATTAAAATGCTCTAAGCCAATAAGCCAATATTAATAGCAACGATAATAATAAGAACGCTAAAAATATTGTTGCCCTGTTGTGTAATCCAATCAGAACGCTACATTAAGTTAAATCCGGCTACCTTTCATGACACCATTGTGTTTGATTTCTCCAATAAGCACATGATGATGAAATTGGTACACAGTGTTAGACCTGCCTTATGGGTCATCCTCTAATATGTGGCAAGGAAATCTATTAAATATGTCTGACTCTACTCTTTATTCCCCTCCTTTGTCTATTGGATCCTCACGAACGTCTTCCTTTTCATGCTGTTTTCTTTCTCTTTCTCCTCTCCCTGTCTTTCGGTGTTTCAGGCTCTTTTGCTCTCCTTTAGTCAAAGTAGCCCTAGTCCCCATAGCAACACATAGTGAACTCTTACTCATTAGTGTGTGTTGCAGCCCAATGAATGGCCTGGATCCTGCTCCTCATTCCTGTGATTTCGTACTAACACAACCATCACCTCATCGTGATTTGTATTTTCTTTTTTTGTACCTGACTGCAAGGAGTAAATGCTAGTGAAGACATTTGGATGATTTCAAGTCAGTAGTGGGTGGTTGGGTGTGTGTGTGAGAAAGAGAGAAAGCACATGAAGATTGAGAAGCGACACTGGGAAATGTCCCTCCGCCACGCCTGACTCGCGCTCGGCTGTTTTCTTTTTTTTGGCCGTTAAATCTCCAGTGTACTGATAACAGGTCAGCCGTTGAGAGAGAAATGAAAGGGAGGAGGAGTGTAAAGAGAGAGAAACTGGAAGGGGGGAGAGTGAGGAAGAGGAAGACTGGGATATGATTAGAGAGCGTGTGAGTAAGGGAGTGTGTATGCAAGAGGGGGGAAAAAGCGAAAGAGAGATTGGTCTTTATGCTGGCTCACCCATTGCGTGGGCGGTGCATGGAGTAGAGAGGTCAATAGGATGCCGTGATAGGCTAATCTGCCAGGAAGGGAGGGCTAGGGCAGGCCTCACGGGAGCAGCTCATTGGCTAGACTCATTTGCCCTGTGAAATAAAATCTCATCATGTCTTTGTTTTCTTTTTCTTTTTTTTCTCTCCAACATTTCAAGATTGATAGTGCGAGCATTTGCTCTGAAAAGTCTTTTGGCGTGTGTGAATATTTATCTGTTTGCATATAAACTGTATGCATCTGTATAACGCTGCGTGTGTGTGTGTGGCAGACCTCTCTCAGTTCATCCCAGTTCCTGTGGGAGTGTGCGTGCATGCGCAACATTTCCAGAGCTGTGTGTGCTCGTACTCCCAGTCAGACACATGGATGACAGATGACCCAGTGGGAGACACCAGCCATCCTGCCCAACCGGAATCTTGCTACCCCCCCCCCCCCCCCACCCCCTTGCCTATTAAAAAGTGCGCACTTTGTTTACTTCCTCGGCTTTTAGCCATAAATCCTGGATCTACCTCCAATGTGGCGTTGCCCTCTTTTCCTCAGGTTACGGCTTTGAACACGATCATAATAGCTGCGTCACCGCTTGTGTGTATCTGTGTGTGTGTGTGTGTGTGTGTGTGTGTGTGTCTGCGTGAGAACAAACCAGCCGCAACCTGGCTGCATGCATGCCTGTCTGTCGCTGCCTATGTGTGTGTGTTGGGGGGTGGCGGTGGGGGCTTACTGGACCAGAGGAAACCTAAATCCTCATATAAAAGGGCCATGCACTCAGGCTGGGCTGAGGAAAGGAGGGAGGGAGACAGAAGGAAAGAGAGAGAGAGAGCGAGGGAGAGAGAAGGGGAAAAAAGTTGATTTCCTTTTTCAGCAGAGCCATACATCACAGGGCCTCCCAGCTGCAGTGTCACAAGCTGACAGAATGACATGTGTCATTTATCAAAGGGGCCAGGCGGGGGCCTTGGGAAACGTGCACCACAAAGCCTGAGAGAGTTCATTCCAACGCTCAACCCACCCTCCTTCCCTTCCTCCCTCCCTCCCTTCCTCCCTCATCTCTACTCCTTCAGCCCGCCCCCGCTGTTCACTCTCCTCCTCGTTTTCTCTTCTCCCTGCCTCCCCTCCCGACCACCTCCACCCTCCTTACTCACTTTGCCTGGTTCCAAAAAAACGGGCCCTGTAATGTTTCTGTCTTCCCTCTACTCTCACACAGCCGCTTTGTGTGTTTGTGTTTGTGTGCGTGTGCGTGTGTGTGTGTGTGTGTTTGTGTGTGTATACAATTGTGTGTTTGTGTATGCAGGGCTGACCCATTGAGTGCAGGCGCTGGCTATATCTTCAAAGCCAACTTTTGAAAAAAAAATCTGAAAGAATAATTAAAATATTCAATAAGTTGGGAGGGTATTCAGAAACACTTACAAGCGGTTTGACAACATCTACCGATATTTTTATACATTCATTCACAAATTTCTCACTAAATGATGCTATTAATATTTACCTTTGTTTTTCTGATGTGTTTAAAACCCGCCTTATCTTTCTGAATGTCATTATTGCACCCTCCGTACGGAATAGCTGGTTCCCCCGTGTCATTCTTTTGCTGTCGTTTTTAAATTGTCGATGCAGTCTGGAAACATTTATATGCACAAACACACTTCATACTTGCTACTGAAGAGTTGTTTGACAGAGAGATTACAGCTTTTCTGGCTGTTCGGGACCCAGTCGGAGGTCCGCGGGGGTCACGGCACTGAACGCACTGGGCCTGTTTAAGGGCACATTACTCTGCAGAACAGCTCGTACATAGGAAAGCCCGTTGTAGCTGATGTGTCGGTTACTACAGCAAACAGTGTCGGTCCAGTTGTGGCATGCCTTTCTACTACTACTTTCTTCCGTTAATGTCTTACCTCACTGCATGCACTCCTTTTTCTTGCTTCCTCTCATCAATCATCATCTCACCTTTCATCCCAAACCTTCATCCACCCCCATCATAACCTCAGCTAGGGTTAACTCCATTGCAGCCACTTCCCGAATCAATGAACTATCTTACCTGGGTGCCCTTCCCTTCCTCCAATCAGGTTATATTATGTATTTAGAGAGGCCAGAGCCTGATTATCATCATCATCTGTTTAGATGCCTTAGAGCAGGCCTTGTTTTCGTGTGTTTTTATGTGGTATATTAAACTTTTTCTTTGAAGAGAAGAAATACGGTAAAATCAACATTAAATCATCGAATAAGTAAAAGTTTTTTTTCTTTGGTTAGTAAGTGACAGGATATTTTTAAGGCATGCTAAGGTGTCCGGATAAATACAGTTTTGATGTATCTTGTCAGCACGTGTCTACTTTGAAAGCCGTGCCTGTGCGCTTACTTTCGCTTTCCAACAACCAGACTAAACAGGGTATATGGCGCTCACTGTGCAGACTCCAGCCAGGTCCTGGCAGATCATATAGCCTGAAAAAGAGCTGAACAACTCTCTGGCTGGAATTCTCTGTTTAATAATTAAAAATCCAACTCTGGGTCTTACAACTTGGTGAGCAAAGCGGCGAGAGTGAATGAGAGGGGAAAAAGATGGGGCGGGGAGGGAGGAAGAAGACGTGGGGGAGCCCTCCTGACGGTGTAATGTTTCCTTACTTTGTCTGCTGGGGTTAAAAGACGTGGTACATCATTAAGAAGAATATTGAGTGGCAGTGTCACCGACAGATGACCCTTCTAACAGGTCATGGATAGTTCACTCTTAAAAGCCCCCCAGCCCGCTAAATACTTCCCCTCCCCCCGCCTCTGTATCCTCAGCCATAGGTGTGAGTTCAGGGCTGAGAATTTGCACTCACACAGTGGCCGTTTTAATTTCTTTGTTTTCCCTTTTTTTTTTTTTTTAGTGCAAAGAGCGCAGTCAAGTTTAGCTACTGTATGATAAAACAATCATTTCAGGCAGCATACGCTACACCACCATAGCTTTTTTGGCACCCATGGATGACTCAGCTCATACTAAAGCAGCATATGCATTCATCGACACCAGAACTTCATCACTATCCTTGTGAGGTCATTACATCGGTGAATACACTCGGTCTCTTCTCAGCTCTTCTGTTTTGCTTCTTCCTCTTTGTCTTTTCGCCCCTTTTTTTTCATCCCTCTCTGTGCATTTCTTGTCTGTCTGAGTTTGAGTGTGCGTCAGGGCGGTGGGGTGGGTGGGGGGGAACTGGGGAGACAGCCCCTTTTCATTTGTCTTCATAAGCCTCATTTATTTTTGTAGCCAGATGTGAACTGACACACATCACTCAGTGCAGCCCTCCCAACCTGACTCCCCTTCTTCCTTCCATCAGCACCCTCGAGCCCCACCCACCCTCCTTCTGGGAGGTCAGGCAAGCACCCAACCACCTCCTACAACCCCCCCCCCCCCCCCCCCCCACCCTCTCATCTGCATCCCCCACCCCACCCCCACCCCTAAATCCATTCAGCATTGCACAAGATGAATGTGTCTTTAAAGCAGAGATTGATTGTGGATATCAGAGTTATGGCGCCATTCATCACAGCAGATATTATTCAGACGAGCAGGATTGAACAAGGAGGTGGGACTCTTGAGCCCACGGGTGAGTTCTTGGGGGAAGATGGGCTTTAAACTTAGAGGGAGTTTAATAGATTTTAGATGAGTATGTGTGTGTGTGTGTGTGTCATTTTGTGTGTTTGGAAATGAATGGGTGTGTTTATTCTCATGTACTTGCTTTTACCTTCATAAGTCTGCCACACTTGGGAACGCTGGCATGTGTTTGCGTCTGGTTTTTTCTCATCTCTATTCTCGTCAGTGTGCGTGCGTGTGTGTGTGTAGCTGTCTGCATTGATCTCCACTGATGTGATCCTCCTTCAGAGTCTGTTCTCATCAGACTCTGATTTACGGCTTCATTAGGATCCTTGCGCTACCTCCCCTTCTTTTTGTCTCCCTCCTTTCGCCAGGTCACTCTTAGAGACACACACAAATACACTCGGCCACAGTCAACACACACTCTGTGGAGGGAAAGCTGCAGCTAAAGGACTTTTCATCGCAACACTTTGTATAGTTGGTTTCTGTTCTGTTTGTCATCTTTATGAATAATCTCTCATTATTCATCAAGGCTTAGCACCTCATTGTGCCTTGAGAGTTGAAGTGCTGTGGCGGTTTTGGAGGTGCTTCCCTACCCCCAGGCAGCCCCACTCTGCTGAAAAGAGCCCTCATTGTGTGTGTCGTCTTTTATGGCGCTGTCTGAAAGAGAGGGATGCACTCCAGTCGGCATTCAAATGCACGCGGTAAAGCAGCCAGTAGAGCAGGACAAACACCACAGGTTGTAAACGCATTGAAAAGAAGTGTGTGTGTGTGCGTGTGTGTGTGTGTCTTCGAGTCTGTAAGGGTGTGTGCGTGCATGAGGATGTGTTAACGTGAATGTGAGCGTGTGTGAGTCTGGGCAGGCTCTTGACTGAAAGGTTTTCACTCTCTTTACCTCCACTTTTTCTCTCCTGATACAGTTTGCCACTTACTTTTACTCCATTTTTTCTGCCCACCTGTCTTCTGTAGAAATGACTTTCTTCTTCTTCCATGAAGAAAAGAACCTCAAAGTTTCTACTTCTCGTGTTTTCACCCCTCCCCACCTCCCTACCGAACTATTATCAGGAGTCAAGTCATGCAGAAATGTAAAAAAAATAAGAAGGTAATCACACTTTGTGCTGGTGCTTTTGTCGTCAGTCCGTGATGGAAATGGGTCTAAATATGAGATTAGAACCTGCCGGTGACTGATGCTATTAGGCAGATATGCCATAGACTTTACTATCTCCCATGAAGGATTAGCGCAAATTATACTGGGAGACAGGCTTGATTTCTCCTCTGCCTGGGTGGATGTGGGCATTTGAGGCACTCTAAGTTGACAGCGTCTGTCTCTGCTTAGTTCTCTGAGACAGGTTGTGTGACAGCTGATGCCAGGCAAGGGCTTAAAAAGTGTGTATGTGTGGGTGTCTATTTGTGTGTTGGCCGATGTTTGGTCTGTATGTGTGTGTGTGTGTGTGTGTGAGTGCATGAGAGTAGGAGAGTTATAAACTGACAGGCGAGTGTGTTTGAATGTGATTGCACGTCAATGACTTCTTTTTTTTCAGAAAACAGGTTCTCTTTGAGTAGGGTGACAATTGGGATAGGCTAATTTTAAGCCTGGTGGCTTCCTCTTTAATTCTACACACACTCTTATCTGGCATTATATTAAATAATTAAACTGTCTGTTAGATTGTCCAGGTGAAGCTGCTGTTTTTGTAGATTTAAAGGAAGAAACGTGGGTCAGACACCAGACCAAGTGCTAGTTTCAGTGTTTAAATCCACCTTTAGGGAGGCTGATTAAAAACAGAAGCTCGATAAATATTTCTATCTTTACTTTCATTCAGAATGGTGTGTCGTGACAGAAAGCTAGTTGACTCCTTCACGTTGTACGTATCTCAAATTGTATGAACAATCTTTAACTGCAGGATATAACAAAAAGAAAGTGGTCAAGCACTTTGTTGAGCTCTTAGGAATGTTTTACTGAACATGCAAATGCTCCCCATTTTAGCCCGTCTGTCTCCTCTTGGTGATCTGATTTAGGAGGGTGACATGTCCTTTAATGTTGGGCAGTAAACTGGAGGGTTGGATTTATAGCCTGAAGCCTTGTTTTTCCTCTGGCTGTCTCTGCCTGTTGGCTCCCATGACGACAATTCAAGTTTCTGTTACTGCATTTAAGGTGGTTTCAAAGGTGCAACCGTTCATTTCTACCTTAAATCCTGCGTCTGCGTATGTCAGGAAATTGCCCGACACAAGAGAAGCTTCACAAATGACTTTCTGTCAAATATTACCTGATTCTGAACAATTACAGCAAGCTGAGGTCATTTTGGGGTTAAACTTAAACACAAAATGTTCTTGTTGCTCTTGATCATTGAGAATAACTCATTTTAAATTCAATCAGTGCAACACATAAATGCAGCAAAGTAGCAATTCAACAGTTGGACCCAAAAAAAGCTGTCTCTACTGCAATCATTCACATCCTCGTCCTCAGATTTCTGCTCCGTCTCCCAACTCATCAGATTTCTCTCTTCTCTATCCTCCTGTTTAGCTTGTGTGGTGTGATGCAGAGTGGTGCTCTGCTGTGTCAGCAGGACTGAAACAGGTCAAAATCTGCCTCCGATTGGTGTCGAGTTAGACCATTATGTACTGTAAAGCTTGTAAGGGAGTCCTCTTTTAATATAACGTGACTAACATACCTAAAATTTACTCCTGTGAGTTTCTGAACAGTCTGCCTCTGAAATGTACTTTAGAATCATGTGAAAATGTTGGTGTTTCTAAAAACAAAAGCATTTTTATTTTGCAAAGGAAACTTTTTTTTGCATTAAAAGTCATGTCAGCGCCAGCTTTGCTATAAGAAGCCATTATTGGTCTCCTCTACAGGCGGATGTTCCAAATCAGTCTCATCCTCACGGCACAGTTTGAGTGATCAGTCCGAGGCCTAGTTTGCTGCTGCCAGCATGGGACACGATGTTCTATTCTTTATTTATTTCCACGGCCCATGCATTTTTCCCATATAAAGACAGTCTATGTCCGACTGTGTCAACGTGTGATGGATTGCATAGTCCTCTTCTCTAAGGAAGAGAAAGGGGGGGGGGGGATGGTGGAAAGAAGGGAGGAAAAGAAGGAGGGAAAGAAGGAGTGAGAGAAGGAGGAAACGGAGTGGTGCGGTGCAGCAGTGAAGGACATGGCAGCTTAGTGCTGGCCAAAAAGACTGTGCTGAACACCTGCTCCTGTCTCCAACGCCCCTTCAACCTCCTCATTACCTGTCAATCTATCACAAGGCAGCCAGATCAAATGTCTGCAGCAGCCAGGACTCGCACAGGGAGGGAGTCGGGGAATGAGGGAAGGAGGGGAGAATAGCAAGGAAAGAAAGAAGGGAGAGAGAGAAGGACAGATTGCATGTCTGGGAGAGCTGAAAATGATGGGGAAGTAAATGGAGCAGCTGCGTGTGCATATCGAAGATCTGTTGATAATTTGGAGTAAACTTTGTTCTTCTGGAGGTAGTTTGTCATGTTGCTATATTTAGAATTCATGGAATACAGACTGCATGTCAGTAGTTGGATGTGACATTATGCAAATCTGCTTTATCATTGTCGGTAGAGGGTTTTAAAAAAAAATAGGAATGATTCTCAAATCAGACATTCGCTTCCAAATAAAAGAAAAAAAGAGCATGTTTGGAGAACTTTTTGGCATCCATCTGGTCAATATCTTAAATCAAACACTTCTCAAACAAATCAAAGGCAATCATGTTGTCAGAGTTTCTAAGCAGCAGCCTGCTGTTTCCATTCCTAACTGTGCTCTAGAGCACTGCGCAGACTCACTGTACAGCACCCTCTGGCCTTTGATAGGCACCTTTGTGCAAAAAGATGGGAACCTGTGACAGACAAGCTCCTCTATAGGAAGGTGGGGCCTGTGGTTTCAGATTACAGCCACAGCGCTGACACTGTGTGACTGTGTTTGTGTGCTGCACACACACACGTTTATGTATACGGTGAGCACCTTTGCATGTGTGTAGGAGAGCATGTTGTCTGAATTAAATGTATACGTGTGTGTGTGTGTTTGTGTGTGTGTGCTTTAAAAAGCAGATGAATTTGAGCTCATCAATGTGCATTAGTGCACACATGACCAGCCCCAAGCCCTCGAGTTCTGATCCCTCTCAATCCCCGCTCTTTCCCTCTCTCTTACATTTTCAGTCTTTCTTAAGCTCCCTTGCCCCTCTCTCTCCTTTAGTGTGTGAGCTGTGGTGATTTACGGTAATTATCCATCGTTGGGTCATCTATCAGGCTGGCTGTTGCTAGGAGATGGAAGCAGCTGCTGCTGGCTGTTGTCTTGTCAGGGACAGTGCATGTGTGTGTGCGTGCGTGTGTGTGTGTTTGTACATACTTGCGTTTGTGTGTGTTTCCTGGGATCTGGGTAAGGACGTGTAGGTACTTCTGTGTGTGTTTACTGGCAGTGTGTGTGTTTGTTCAGGTAAAATGGGCCATCCTGATGTAGGGATTTAAAAGCGCAGGTGTTGCAAAAGAAAGACGGAAGCAATGAAGTCAATGGATGGAGAGAAGGATTATAAGAAGGAGTGAGGGTGGGGTCAGAGGTTGAAAGAGTCCAGGTGGAAACTTAGTGCGTGTGCATGTTTGGGGAGGGTGGGCAGCTTAAAAGGCACAGGTGTGTATGTGTGTGTGTGTGTGTGTGTGTGATAGACAGGGGAACTGAATGATAAATTTTTCTAGGCAGATGGAAGTTAGAAGAAGTCGGGCCTTGGGGAGTAGTTTTAGTGGCTGTGAAAATTGCAAGATTGTGTGTGTGTGGCTTGTGAATAAAGTACATTTTCTATTGGCAGGTGATCATCCACAGATGGGTGCCGGTTCAGATCCCCACCGAGGGTCCTATTTCTCTTTATTTTGTCCTTGTAATCCACCTTAACCCATTGTGTTGACACCGTTTCAGGTTTCATGTTCTGTGCGCGCCATTCATGCTGAAGCTGAGGGAACCAATCCTCACACGCAGGGAAAGGTCAAACTGCAAATAGTGTAGTCTTAACAGTAGGCTTTCAATAGACATATGAGAGGGAGTTTTCAAAAGTACTATCCCCACAGGTAAAGTGGGACATGTTTCTCTTTCACAGAGACTGCAAAAAAAGCAGCACTTAAAAAAATTTACTGCCAGTTGTAATAATAATTCAGGATGCAGTGTTCCACATTTAGAGGCGCCAGTGGCCTATAGTTATCCGTTGTGTCCCACCAATTTTGCACAGTGTTGTATTGAACAATTTTCCTCTCTTTCTGCAAATAAGTAAATATTCACATTCTAATATAAGTGAGCTATTCAAATATGTATTAGTTACTCTTGCGCACAGAAAATACCATAAATGTATCATGCATACTGAGGCCACATCGCACTGCAGCCTAAAAAGGCTGCTGATGAAGCTGTCTTCACTACCTCTTAGCCTCCTCGTACTTTCACTAAAGTTTCATTTGCTTTAACCTGTTGGCAGGTCTGAAAGAGGCAGCTGGATACAAGCCACACATCCATATGAGCCACGGTAACTGTAAATACAGCCTCCACTCTCAGCTCTCCATACCAGCCTAATTAGTGCCAGTTAGCATTTGTCATTGCATTTAGGGGTGAAGATTAGGAACACCTCTCAATTAATCTGCAATCAGCCTGTTTGTTAATTAGCTAACCTGTTCTAAGTGGCCTTCAGGGCTCTTGTGTAATTAGCTAAGCTGCTGAGAAACAGGTCTGTGTGTTGACATTGACCTAAAGCTTACACACGTGTGCACAATACACACACAAACACACACATTTGTATATGATGTATGCTGTTGAAGACCGTAAAGGTGTCTCCAGTCATACTCAAGAAACTTGGCTTCCCCGTAAACTACATATAAACACGAGCGTACCATCTGCATCTTCTGTGTGTTCATGGGAAAAAGAGGCTTAAAAAAGGCACAAATGCAAACACACACACACACACCCAAAACACCCACTCCATTACTCAGTTTATTAGTAGTCGCAAGTGTACTGTGCTCATCCAGACATACATATTTGCACGTCGTCATGCTTGCAGCAATGCGCTGATTGTTTCTTCCTTCACTCTGAGACAAAACTGCATCCCTCAAAAGTATTCTTAGAAAAGGCAGGAGGGAGGAAAAAAAATACATACTGTACTCCCCGAGCACGTACACTCTTTTTAACATTTCATCCTTTTCAAGTGCAACAACATTCTCACCAAAATGAACAGCTTCTCCATTGCTGTGTCGAACCTTTTTTTTTTTTTCCCTCGCTCACTTCAAAGCCATTTGTTTACCCTGCTGCCTCCTGACATTGTCTGTGGTAATTAAAGGAGCGCACTGAAATTTATGGTTTAATTATACAGGCCTTGTTATGCAGAGAGGACCAGGATGGGCTGATATGCTCAATAAAAATAAATAAATTCCATACGGGTTTATTGAACACGCTTTTGCAAGGGGCCGGGGGGGGGGGGGGGGGGGGCATCATTCCAGCGGCTCAGGTGTGTGTGTGTGTGTGCTTCTGTATGCAAATGTGTGTATGTTTATTTATGTATTGCCTCGCAGGGTTGCTGCTCAGCGTGCAGTGTGAGTGGGTGAGAATGAAATGTAAAAAAAAAAAAAATAGCCAGATGAATTGCAATCGATTGGCGCTGGTTCACTGTATTGATCCCTGAGCATGTTAAAGCCTGCTGTACTCCATGAAGAACACTCAGTCAGTCAGTGTGGGCTCACCCCCATGCACCCCCACCCTCTCCCCTTCCTCATCCACCCCTTTGTGAACGAATGCATGGCTGTACCGTATGCGCACTAAATCACATTGTTTTGTTACTGTGTGTATACGTACAAAGCAGATATGATGGCAACCGCAGCCCCACCTCGCATATAGGCGAGAGTGTACGTGCGTGTGTGTGTTTTGGTGTTAAGCATGCACCGTAATGGAGAGTGATCTTGGCTGTGGCCCACAAGCAAGCTTCTCTGAACTGATCTTTGAGTTGGGTATAAATAGCGCTGGCTCTATAAATAAAACAGCAGCACCTTTCGCACTCACTCTCTCTCATTTGCGCACACATTCAGCCCCTCTACTTAGACATTACACCTGCCCAGGCACTTACATGGCACTCGTGTGCATAAACACTCCAACACGAGCTGCCCATTAATCCATATATCATTCTTTTTAAGGTCGTATAGAAGGAACTCTGCGGGACATATTTACACGAGAGTGTGACTTGTAGCAGGTTAGCGCCTCTTCAGCCCCACATTTATAGGACAGTAATCTCATCAGGTGAACAGAATTTAGGCAACTAAGTGGACGCTTTGTATGCATTTTTATTCTTTCAAAACACACTGAACCTGAGCTCCTTTCTCTCAAAGACCAAAAGGAAACTCTTACAACTTCCAGCTAGCATATGCTTTGCTTTCAGTAGCTGTCGGCCAAGAACTTAAACGGACAGACTGGCAAATAAAGGTCCAGCATTGATATGTATACACTCAGCTCACTCAACACACAACACCATCTAAAGCATCACTGCAGTGAGTTTAAATAATGCTACTAGCTCACCGTAACGCAACACGACTTGAGGTATTTGCCGGTGCAAAATGATCGCTAAGAAGGCCAGTGAATATCTGCCAATAAAACTGGATTTCAACACCAGTACCATGCGCACGACGCTTAATCACTTTTACACCACTTTCTGTGTCAGTCCATTATGTTGCTATGTGTCTGAAGAACAACATGTCCCATCCGCTGCTGTCTGCTGAGCTCAACTCAAGCTAGAAGTGTTTTGAAATGGGGTGCAAAGAGGAAGGGGGGGAGGGGGGGGGAGAGAGATAAATTGGTACAGCGAGCTGGAATGCTGCAGCAGTTATTTAAGGCCCTGTAGGTGCTGCCTAGGCCATATGCTCCCATTATTCCGCTTGGGAGGGGCCCATGTGGGCGTGTGAGCAAAGCCGGAGAGGGGAGGAGGAAGAGGAGGAGGGTGGGAGAAAAAGAGAAAGAAGGGCTAATGGATGAGAGTTAAAGGAGAAAGGTAGCTGAGGAATTATTTTAAGGAGAGAACCCCTATCAAGCGCGGGAGGAATTTTTAAGAACGGGATACCGTGGAGAAGCCTGAGATGAGATGAGAACGAATTAGCTTCTAAAGTAAATGATCGCCTTCACCCTCAATATCCGGCTCTTTCACCGTCGCCTTTGCATAATTCATCTCGTCAAATTTTGAGGTGTGACAGAATATAATTCATGAACTTTTGGGGTCGATAACTTCTCTCAGGCATCTCTATCATTTTCACATCACCAAGCTGAACTTAATAAGATTCTGTATGACACACCTCCTCACTGGTGTTTATTTTGTTACTTTCTACACCTCGTTGAAAGTGAACTATTTGAAAGTGAATAGATGACTATAGGTCCTCAATCCATCCAGGTGTATTAATATTTATCTATTAAGCAAACAAGGCCTTACCCCTCTCGCTTTCTCTCTCCCTTGTCCCTCGCTATTTCTTGTTCTTCCTATCTGTTCAGTATCTTGTCAAACTGAGGCCTGTGTTCCTGATCAGGGCATTGCTCTCATGTTAGCCGCTTCACAGGAAGCACATCCCAGCATTCCCTCTGACACGCTGGCAGCAGCATTACCATAATTGGCTTTTCTACATGACGGGACAGAGGAAATAATAATGTCATTTTATTTACAGCCCTCTTGTCCCGGTCCGAGAGCTATCACCCTCCCTCTTTCTCCAGCTCTGCACCACGCACTGACATACACCCCTCCTTCTCCTCTTCTGTCTCATCTTCTCCTCTCCCTGCGCAGGACGTGAGTCTCGTTCTGCCACGGCGTGTAGGTCAAGCGATGGCTTTTTGATCAGCTCCTGTCCAAAGCCATCAGGCTTGGGAGGCACGTAATGGAGAGCGGGGTGACAAACAGAATCTGGGGAAGGAATAAGACTGCCAGTTTCCTATTAGGGGCCGGCCTAAACGGCCTCTGCCCCCCACCTCACCGCCGCCTTCTACACCCTCCTCGCACCATTCTGCGCCGCGAACCCCACTCCTGCACTGCCTAAATCACATGAGTGAAGGGCCCCATGATTGGACATTAGTGCCGCAAATGACTGCCGTGATTGCCCCCTCTTCCCAAACTCACATCAAATAAATAAAGAAATGTGTGTAAATAAATAGAAGGAGGGATTGCTGGTGAAACGGAGGTGGTGGCGAGGGGAGGCTGACTGGTTTCATCCCCTTCTTGCCCCCCCCCCCCCCCCCCCCCCCCCTCTCTGCCTCTCTCTCGCTCGTTTCATCGCCTTTCTGCCTTTCTTATCTGGTTTGTTTGGCTTTGACAGCGGCCAAATGGTGAAGCTCTGCGAGCCTGACAGAGAGTTTTATTGATTTAACAACCAGCAGACTCGCAGCAAAGAAAAAGGAGAAAGCAAAAAAAAGGAAAAAATGGGTAGGGCGGAGAAAGATGCAAAGTTTTGAAAAGGAGTGATATGTTTCTGCTCTGCTCCTCGCCAAAAAAGCTGACGTATCCCGCTGGTTGTATTTCATTTGCTATCATTTACAAAAGTCATGCACACACACACACACACACACACAAAGTTACGCTGCGTGTAGACGGAGAAAATGTTTAAGAGATGATCTGTACATAGGTCCATCGCTCTGTCTCGCTGTGAGGCCCAGTGTTGTGTTGAGGCAGCAGGCAGGGCGTTCACCAAAGACTTTTCATCAGAAAACATGATATCAAACATAACAGGGCACTGCACAGACTCGTTTCTGGTGTGGTCCCTGAGTGCTCGCGTTAAACGCACAAACTTGATCACGGATTGCGATAGCAAACATCTGTAATGGCGCACGGCGCTCTGCAATCTTTACATATTAGGCAGAAGTTAGAATCAAGGGTGCTTCATGGGTGCATTAGTTGGGTAGTCCTTCAGGAACTATCTCATTTAAATATGAATAATAATAAATGAGGCAGATGGGAACAAAACACATACTTGAGCTCTTTTAAAGCTCTTATCTCTAATCAAATAAGGGTCTGTGTTCCAAAGTGTATTTGGTAACCAGAGACATGAAAACCTTTGATAATGCATGCATTACAGCTCTATTAAGTGTGTATGTCAATCTATTTGTGCATTATGCATTTTTCAAAGAGCTCTTTACAACACTTAAAGGGGCTTCTACAAACCCATTTTGCTACTTTACAAATTTTATAAGCCTTTTTGTTAGCGCTACATTAACCCTCTGAGCAGGTACCAGGAGATCAGAGACACTGGGTGGATAAGTCTTGCTTCCTTTCCCCGTGTTGTTGCTGTTGTTGTTGTTGCTGGTGATCTGGCGTGGCTGGTGGCGGGCTTGATTGCTGCTGCTTGTGACAGTGAGTCTGCAGTCCTATCCTGGCCGCACTGCCGCCTGTCTCCTTGATGGCGGCACGTCCCCGAGCAAAAGTGACAGGCGCTTTGGCGCCCGTGCAGATGGCCCTGCTCACAGCCATCACCCACTCGGCAAACCAAACCGCCAGGGACGGCACGCCAGCCCTTCCCGGGCCCGCCCCTTGCTGCTGGTGTTGCTCTGCATATGTGCATCCAGGAGAAGAGAAGGGGCTTAATCTGGCCGCCAGTCACAATCGCACTTCTTCAAGTTGCGGGTGATTGAGTTGATGCGTAGCTTCTAATATTTGTTGGGTTTTAGCATCCTGTCAGAATTCATGCAGCATCTCAAAACAGATGGAGAGATCATTTATTTCAGACTCAAGTTTCATCACGAACGTTGTACGTTTATGGCTTGCGAAGCCGTCCACTTGCTGCCTGTGATTTTTACAGATGTCTGTCTCTGCCAGTCTTTTGTCTGTGGGCTTTTGATATCTCCCTCTTTGTTGTTTCCATGACAACATGGCAGGACAGGAATTGATTGACAGGGATCGTCAAAGGGTTCCCTGGCGACCTGCTCATCGTTCGAAGCCCCTCCCTGCTGCAGTCTGTGTTTTGTCACTCACCCAGGGATATTTCTGATCTGCTGCTTCTCATTCCTGCTGTCTGTGTATCTGCGTGTCTACTTATTGAACACTGCCAGCTAGCTGTTTTTTTTGGCTGCAGCTGATGTGAGTGATTCACATAGGTAATTCCTACTGTATGCTTGCGCCGTTCCTGTGTGCTTGAGAAGAATGGATAGCCGTTCTGCAGGATGCTTTGTATATTAAAAAGGCTGATATGTATTGATAGCCTCCTCTTTTGGAAGCGGGTTAGTGAGAGGGAAGGCACTGTAGCAGAAGACACTCTGCAGATGTGTTGTAGAGAGTACAGCACATAATGCTAATCTGCTGTGTTAGGGATTTTCAGGAGTTTTAGAAACTGTCTCGGTCTCAGTCTGTCAGTGGGATTGAAGCGCAGCCAGGTTCTCCTGTAGTGCTCTCATTTCACAGAAATCCTGTCAGGCGTTAGGGGAGTATGTTGCTCATTTGGAGAAGGGTGTATCAGTAGCACACAGCGAACTCAGACTTATAGGCAATATTATGGTCGGTGGGTTCAGGTTCGCGCTGTAAGAGCAAATGTGTACGAGTGGGGGGGGAAAAATGCATAAAGTACACACATGGGCACGGAAGGTGAGCATGCGTGCGGAGTCGCAATCGCAAACAGGCACTTACGGAGGCACTCACACGTACGCACATGCACATCATCACATACTCACAGTTGATGGTGCAGCTGCTCACCTCCTCCCCGCCGCCACCCACCACCCTCCACCCTCCACCCATCTCCTCTCAGGCAGCAGTAAATGGTGCCAGTGTATATATATCAGGTATTATGTCCACTTAGATTATGATATGACAGGTTAGCGTGCCGTTTGAAGTTGACAGCACATCTGTTTCATCGGGAGAGACTGATACTGGCATGTAGGACACACATCTCACCATGCAGGAAGGAGATAAAGGAAGAAGCTAGGGGGCCGTCTCTCCTGTCTCCCTGCCTCACTCACCCTCTTCTTTCTCCCTTTTTTCCCCTCTCATTCCGCCTCTCCCCACCTAACAAACCCACCGCCTCCTGCTCACTTTTTCTTTCTCTCCCACGTCTTCTACTCATTCACTTATTCTCCCCCTAACCATCTCCTGTCTGCGCAGCTTGCTAATGCTTACTGTGCCTTTCTTTGCATGCACACACACACTCACAAAAATGCACGCCTCCAAATGCACGTAGTCTGTCTTTCAATCTCGTTTGTTTTTACGTTTTTTTTTCTCCTTGAAACCTGTTACATCTTAGTTCTGTTTCCGCTTGGCTTTTTTTCTTTAATCGAGTGTTTGCCTTCCTGTTTTAATTTGTCTTTTTAAGACATTGTCCGTGTTGTTGTGGATCATCGAACAGCTGGAGTGCAAATATATAAACTGGTTGCATTTGTATCGCTCTCAAACCAGAGAGCATTGTTTTTCCAGTTCCTGCATAGTAGCACAGTGACCGTCAGCTAATTGGAGTGGGTTAGGAAAACTGATATCTCCAAAGTGGTAATTTTTTTCTTCTGTCCCTCTCCAGTCGAATAACTTGAATGGGAGAGGAGCTAGGCTTCATGGACTAGATGAGTGAGATGCAGTACAGGCTTGGAAAAGTGAGAAAGAAAGAGAAGGGAGGGAGCTGAACATGTAAGCATGCAGCTGGCTAACAAGGCCAAACAGCCAGTCATTTCCTGGGGAACATGAGGCATGTGTGGAGGAATAGATAGTTGGGAAGGAAAAGGACAACTGTCAGAAGCTCAGTGATTTATTTTTCCCTTGGAGGTTTTTTTCACCACTGGCTTTCAGAGACACATGTGTGCAAAGTACACACAAAGTCATGCATGCATGCAGACATATACGCACACTCACATTGGGTGAGAATAAAAGCCTGCATTTCCCACCATTGAGCATTCATTCCATGTTATTTTGACAGTGGTCCTGTTAGTGTGCTGTAAATCTTTAATTTCACTGAGCTGACCTCTTTTCTTCTCCCCCTCCCCCCCCCCCTCCATTTTTATCTCCCCTCTCTTGCTGTCTCTCTGTACTCCAGCGTACATGCCCGAGGACGAGCTTAAGGCAGCTGCTCACGATGAGGAAGAGCACCTGCAAGATGACGGCCTCTCATTAGACGGCCAGGACACTGAGTTCCTCTGCAACGAGGAAGAAGAAGACGTGGATGGGGGCCGACCACCTAGCTACAGAGACTCCCCACTCAGCAATGGCACTAACCCTGACGCTGGATACGGGTCTCCGCTTAGTGATGCTAGCGACCGACTTGCAGACTTCAAGAGCACCTCTTCCAGGGATGGTCAGGAGAGGGAGGGCTCAGCTTTTCCCTTCCGTCCCAACAACGGCCTCTCTTTCCAGGACAGCCTGGCACAGATGAAGGCCGTCTATGCAAACCTCATCTCAGATGCCTCTTGGTCTAGCATCACAATGGACATCATGAAATCTAAGCCTGCTGCAGCTGGCAGTGTCAACAGTGCCCTCACTAGTCCAGAGCCTGCCTCTACTGCCTCTGTGGCCACAACTACAACCATAAATAAGAGCAGTGGGGTCAACATGGCTAGCAGTCACCATAACGGCAAGACCTCCAGCACCACTGTCAACCACACAGGGAGCGCAAGTGGCAGTACAAATGGCACAGCAGCTAGCTCTGTTAGCAGCCACAGTGCAACCAGCAGCAGTGGGAGCAGCAGTGCTGCTGCCAGTAATGGTAGTGGTGTAGCCTATGACTGGCATCAGGCAGCACTTGCCAAAACACTTCAGCAGACCCCCTATCACCTTTTACCAGAGCCTAGCCTCTTCAGCACAGTGCAGCTCTACCGACAGAACAACAAGCTGTATGGCTCTGTTTTTACTGGTGCGAGCAAGTTCCGCTGCAAAGACTGCAGTGCTGCCTATGACACACTGGTGGGTTTGACGGTCCACATGAATGAGACGGGCCACTATCGAGATGACAACAAAGACAAAGAGGAAGATCAGGGAAAGCGCTGGTCCAAACCACGTAAGCGTTCCTTGATGGAAATGGAGGGGAAAGAGGACGCCCAGAAAGTTCTGAAATGCATGTACTGTGGCCACTCATTTGAATCTCTACAAGATCTCAGCGTTCATATGATCAAGACCAAGCATTACCAGAAAGTGCCTCTCAAAGAACCAGTGCCAGCCTTGGCCACTAAACTGGTGCCCACTTCAGCTAAAAAACGTGCTATCCAAGATGCTATAGTCTCTCCATGCTCCCCAGACTCTATCCATGCTGGTAGTGGTGGTGGCAGTGTCTCTCTTGGGGATGCTGGCAAAGACACAAAAGCTGCAGCTAACCCCTATGTTACGCCAAACAACCGCTATGGCTACCAGAATGGTGCCAGCTACACATGGCAGTTTGAAGCTCGCAAAGCACAGATTCTAAAATGCATGGAGTGCGGGAGCTCCCATGATACATTGCAGCAGCTGACTGCCCACATGATGGTTACAGGTCACTTTTTGAAGGTCACAAATTCTGCTTCCAAAAAGGGCAAGCAGCTAGTCTTTGATCCAGTGGTGGAAGAAAAGATTCAGTCTATCCCATTACCGCCAACCACCACCAGACTCCCTGTTCCCAGTATGGTTAAGTCCCAGCCAGTGTCTCCTGCACTATCCTCTGGCTCAGAGGAAAAGAGGGAAGCGGGTGAGGATGAAAAAGTCGAAGGAGGCGAGCAAGTGGAGAAAAAAATCAAGGAAGAGAAAGACGACTCAGGTGAGAAATCTGAGACTGACACCACCTCGTATAAATACCTTAGAGAAGAAGACCTGGAGGAGACCCCTAAAGAGGGTTTAGATATTCTCAAATCCCTTGAGAACACAGTATCTAGTGCTATCAGCAAGGCTCAGACAGGCACGCCCACCTGGGGTGGCTACCCTAGCATTCATGCGGCCTACCAGCTGCAGGGTGCCGTGAAAAGCTCAGCTACTGTTCTACCCCCGACTGTTCAGAGTGTTCAGATGCAGCCAATGTTTAACAGTGGTCTACGAAGTCTTGTGAGCGACCCCAACTCAGTCATCCACTCACCTCGGAGCCCTTCCTCTCCTACTCCCCTAAGGAGCAATGTCACCGCCATGGAGGAGCTCGTGGAGAAAGTGACAGGAAAAGCTGCCACTGTGAAGAAAGAAAAGGAGGAGAAGATGGTGAGCCTGGAACGATGCCGACAACCATCGCTGGGAAAATCCCCTTCCCCTGCACTGAGAGAACAGCGAGAGCATTTGGCATCTCCAAATGACTTTTCTGTAGGTAAACCATCTGGTATGAGAAGTAGCAGCCCGGGCAGTGTAGATTCAGAGCTTATCTGCAAGAAGGAGCCCAAAGAGAGCCTAGTAGATAGCCACAGCAACCATTCAAAGAATGGTTCTGAGACGTGCCAATCCCCAGTAACTAACGGAAACAGTCTTGCCATCATCACCGATCACTCACCTGAAAGTCCTTTCATCAACCCTCTTAGCGCACTCCAATCAATCATGAACACACACCTGGGGAAAGCCTCAAAACCAGTAAGTCCCGCAGCAGATCCACTGTCTATGCTTTACAAAATCAGCAACAGCATGATGGAAAAGCCAGCTTTCAACCCAACTCCTCAGGGCAAGCCAGCTGAGCCCGTCAACCACTACCAGCTGTATGAAAATAATGACCAGCCCATAGACCTGAGTAAAAATAAGTCCGCCACTAATAGCAACAACAACAACAACAACAAAAGCAGCAGTGCACTTTTGACCAACAGTAGCGTAAATGGTAACAAACCCCTTATTTCCCTCCCTGACACAGTCTCCTCACCCCTGAGAGAGAACGCTCTGATGGACATTTCAGACATGGTAAAGAACCTCACCGGGAGACTTACGCCCAAATCTTCAACTCCCTCCTCCATCTCAGAGAAGTCGGACGCTGATGGCAGCGCGTTTGAGGATGCCCTCGAGGACCTCTCCCCAGTGCAGAAGAGGAAAGGGAGACAGTCAAACTGGAATCCCCAGCATCTCCTCATTCTGCAGGCACAGTTTGCGTCTAGCCTGAGGGAGACCCCAGAGGGCCGCTACGCCATGACCGACCTGGGCCCTCAGGAAAGGGTCCACATCTGTAAATTCACGGGCCTCTCCATGACTACCATATCCCACTGGCTGGCTAATGTCAAGTACCAGCTGAGACGAACTGGGGGCACCAAGTTTCTCAAGAACATGGACTCGTGCCAGCCCGTGTTCCTCTGTGGTGACTGTGCCTCTCAGTTCAGGACTCCCTCCTCCTACATCAGCCACCTGGAGTCTCACCTGGGCTTCAGCTTGAAGGACCTGTCCAAACTGTCAGCTGAGCACCTACGGGAGCAGCAGGCTGCCTCGAAGGTGATCACAGACAAAATGATATTCGGCAGCCCCCTGTCAGCCTTGACCACGCCAGAGGACGACACAGGCTCCGTGTACCAGTGCAGACTTTGCAATCGGACATTCGTCAGCAAACACGCAGTCAAACTGCACCTCAGCAAGACCCATGGCAAGTCTCCAGAGGACCACCTGGTGTTTGTCACCGCTTTGGAGAAACTGGAGAAGCTAGACAAAATGGAGAAGGTTTAAACAATGTCTCGAGCTGAGAGTAAAGACTGACAGCTGTGGAACTGACTCGATTTTCATTGCACTAAAAATGACGTTGTTCACAGTTACTGCACTGGGCCGAACTGAGCCGCCAGAAAAATAAAAATAAAAATCAAGTCTTATTATTATTAATTTTTTTTTTGTGATAACTGCCTGACTGGACCATGTCTTTTCATGTCAATTTGTTTTTGTTTTGCCAAGCTTTTTTACACTTATTTTGTAATATATTTATATGCTATTTGTCTGATCTGTGCATGTATTTTAGTGAATCAAGGTTAAACACGATATTTTAATCTTTTCATGGCAAAAATACAACTACTGCTTCAACGGTAAAAGTGGCGAGTGGACAGAATTGGTGGAAAAGATAACTGTATATTACTTGATATGAAGAAGGTGGAAAATTCAATGTATACACCAAAAGAATGAAAGAATACCCCGAAAGACTGAAGTAGCACCTTAGACAGTTGAATTTGTAAAGAGAACATGTTTTGAAATATCTTGCATTTGTCAAAATCAGATTTTAAAAGATCAAGGATTATCACCCCACCCCCACCCCGCCCCTCTTTCCTTCTTGGGTTTCTGTCACGGCAATGTTTTTGATGATGAATGGCCTGCTCATAAATCTGTCAGTGTAAAAAAGAGGGAAAAAAAAGATCACATGAACATTTGGAAAAAGTGAAATGCTGCTTCTGGTTCTGAGTTAATCAGTGGAAATGAACGGCCATCGGTATGCAAGTTTGCTGCAGAAACTTTTTCCTTGTTGTGAAGTATCACCTCATAGCAATTTTCCAGGTGTATGGTTTGTTACAACTTTTCTCTTTCTAAACTGTGTCGCTTTATTCAGCTGTAAAGAGAACAGTCCGTCACGTGTAAATGATTACCAGTGAAATGTCAGTACTCCATGAGACATATCTTACCATTTGAAAAACGGCTCAAAATTGTTTGTATCTTAAGGTGTGTGCATTCTTGAACTTTTATATTGTCATTTTTATATACAAAAAGAAAAAGCTAAAAAATAAAAACAGATGGTGTACATAGATATATGCTGTAGAGCTACGAAATGACCTTTTTTTTAAAGAAAAATACAAATTTAGCTTCTTTGGCTTGGTTTACAGAAATGATTTTAATTATTACTTGCATCCAACTTGATGCATGAAATGGTGTGGAAAATAAATAAGCGATGCACAATGACTATACATTTCAATGTTTTATCGACAATATTGTAAAGAAAGAAAAAAAACCACGACTTTTTAGCACCGATTAGTTTGTTTCATTTTTCTTTTCTCTCTCTCTCTCTCTCTCTCTCTCTCTCTGAATTGTAAAATAAACCCCAAAGCAGTTGTTAACAGTCAGATTTTTGTGGTTGTGTGTTCTTTTGTCATGGCGGTGCACCAAACTCAAAATGTAAAAACTCGGCTTTGTAGAATTTGCTCTCGAGCAAAGTCAAGTGTGTACACCCATGTCAAATCCTAACCCAGTGTAACAGGATTTCCTGGGGCTATTCTTAGCAAACTGGAGGTGAGATTCGAAACGTCTTGCTGCTGGTACATATTCTGTGTTCTGTAACAGGCCTGCTTTTATGTTTTTCCCAAATTGTTAGACAAAATAAAAGTCACTGGTGTCATACTTACAACTGATGACTGAGCCGCATCATACCACCAATGATTATAATGATGAAGATGACGGGGATGATAAGCCTGTAAGGGTGCCTATTGTACAGTAAGAAACCCATGCTAGGCTTGTGACTGGCCTTCGGAGGGACGTTCTGAAAGAATCAGTGTTGTATTAATGACGGCAGTGTATTTTTTGCGTGTCTTCTTGGAGCAAAATCAGATGGCTGTCTGTTCTGCTTAAGTTTAAAAAAAAAAAAAGGGGCAATAGGGAGCCTATAATCAAAACTGAATAATACATTTTATGTGATTCTTGAGACGCTATGGGTGAATCTGCGGCCTGTGTCACATTAATCACAACCAAATTGAATACATGTGTGCAATAAATGCTACTATTTTAGCACATGTACACATTTTTTGGTTGATTTGTCCAACTGTATTTTTTTTTGATGAAGTGTCACTTATCACTGGATACAGGCTTTTTTGTGTGTGTTTTTTAAATTGTTAGTCAGATATAGTGGAAGTTGTTGCAGTTTCTCGTTCCACTTTACTGATCATTTTCAGATATTTCGTAATTACTGTTTTGGACAAATCACACAGCTTCTGTGTCATCAGTTTTGTGTTTTAGTTTTGTTTTGTTTTTGTATGTGTGTGTGTGCGCGCAGTTGACTTTTGTTATGTTTCACATCCAGCTTTATTAAATTTATAGAACTGCCTCAGTATTCAGTCGGTGTGAAAGCTGAAAGGAGATTTATTAGGGGCCACGACCTCTGTGTGACCCCCAGCCAAAGGTATCAACAAGCTTTGGGGTTTTCTTCTCCGGGCAGTCCCGCAGGTGAAGCGTCTGCATCAGGAATCCGATCTCTCATTTCGCCCTCATGTCTCAGGTTTCTGATAGAGTACTTACAGTACCAGCCTTTGTATGGATGAAGCCATGCTGCAGTGTTATGACTTCCATTCCTCACACTCACAACATGTCTTGTGTCAGCTGAGTCAGTCACACATACTCAGTCTCCCAGCTATATTAGCACGAGTGTCTTTGTGCAATTACACACCTCCTAAATCTGACTGCACCTCGCTGTGTTGATACATGGATTCAGTGACAAAGGAAACACAGGCAGAGGGCAGATTAGCCCTGGCTGAAGATGCAGCTTTCTCAGAGAGGGGACTGCTAGAGTTGGGTTATAAAACAAACAAGGCAGATAAACAAGCAACATTTGGAGGAGATAGTGTTCCCTGCACACCAGAAATAAAAAACACCTTGTAGGTTTAATACCCCACAGCTAAACCTGTAATTTTGCTGCACCGTCAGATAGCTCCTGAGCCGATAGAGACTCTTTCTTGCTTTGTTAGAGATCAGTGCACTGTTTCCTGTGCGTATTCTATGTAAATTACATGCGATAATCGCCACGCACAGCACAATGCTGGTTCCCGCGGTGCAAACGGAAACCGAGGGTAGATAAACGCAGGCTGGGCAGATTTGCATAGCCTTTGTGTTTTGGGCGCTCCTGAACGTGAGCCCTGAGGATTGGTAGGGATTTCCTCAAGGTTTTGTATAAGTAAATGCCTGCTTCCTCCCAGGGCTTGGACCATTATGTACAGCAGACAGGGGTGGGTGTAGACAGAGGGCGCAAACAGAATAACAAAATTACCTGGGCTGGTGGGAACATGGGGAGGGAGTATTAACCTACACACACACACACACACATATATATATATATATATATATATATATATATATATATATATATGTATATATATATATATGTATGTGTGTGTGTGTGTGTGTGTGTGTGTGTGTGTATATATATATATGTGTGTGTGTGTGTATATATATATATATATATATATATATATATATATACAGAATGTATATATGGGATAGCATGGGAATGTGTACTCAGCTTTACACTCTTATCCAGTACATTGCATAAAGCACACTGTTATCTGTTAAAGGCAGTCATAGAGAGGTGTCACACTAGGGTTAGGGCTCACAGAGAAATGAAGCTGAATGAGACAGGGTTTGTTGATCTAAGCGCTCGTGCCGTTTGATCTCTTCTCAGAGGTTCACCTCTAAAGTTCCGAGGCGTGTTATTACTTCAATATGTGCGCATGCTCAGCGGAAACAACACCTGTGGTTTTCCCTGACAAGTCCTTTTGAACAGCTTCGCATGTTCCTGGTCGTCGTTCCAGGTTTTGTGTGTGATAGCGACGCGGAGTTCATCGTCAACCACGAAACAAAGACAAAGCTCCCGCTGAGGATCCCGGCGTACGTCTGCAGTGTGCAAAACCTCTAACTTTTTGCACACAACTCTGACGTATGGTTTAATACCCTTCCAAAATACCTCAAACCAAACAAACAATGTCTGACAGAGAATCAGCAAACAAAGCAACAACGACTGAGAGCCTTTGTACGGGATCAGAAACTAAAGTCGGAGAAATCTGTTCGGATCCTGATAAGAGGCTTCATTGTGGAAATTGCATTCGGGAAGAAGTTATCAGTATTCACGTTTAGCTGAGGATACCTGCCTCCGTCTATTTTTATGTTCATCTAAGTCACTTCGTGGACTTGATTCATTTTTGTTGCTAGGCTTCTCATTGTAAAATGTGAGGCAACTGTTACACGGATTTAAGAACCTTAAGTCATATTTTTGTCAGTCAGCTCTTGGAGCAACTTTCACTTTGTATTTTGAGACACTTTGAAATGTCTATTATTATTATTACTGTTTAACTTTTCACCTGTAACCTTCCTCATATCGTTCATAGCTCACTAATAAGATTGTAAATGTATTAAAATGTGTTGATTTTATTCATTAAAGCTCACATGCTACACTGCTGCTCATGTGCAATACCCCAGCTGGTTTGAGTAGCAGTGTATCTGTGCACACATTTTTTTTTCTTTGATGGACATGCAGCAGTCTTTCATCAAGGTGGGTTTATTTTGCGGTGGGAGGGTTGATGTGACAGAGTTGTCTTTAGAGAATGATGTTGTTTGACAGTAGCAGGCTAACGGATGTAGGAGATCATCTCAGTCTGCCAAGCCTTTAGTTATGATTTGGTGGTGGATGAGATCTGCAGGTGTGTGTCGCCAGGCCCTTCATCCATCACAAGCCCGGACAAAACACAAAGCATGGGCGGGGGTGGTGGTGAAATGTTTCCTCCAGCTTGGTGGATGAAGGATGTGGTTTTACAAAACAAGATACGATACCTATCCATTCTGTTCTCACTGTGTCAATTTTTTCCTGCCTTTTTTGGTCAGGAGCGGGTCTGTTTTGTTGTAAGTCTCTGCCGTTTTCAGTTTCATTAAGGTGTACGTTAAAAGGCATGTATCTTTCCATAAAATATGCATTTGAATTGTTAATCCCTAGGATATAAACATGCCCTGTGCCCGGTACGTGTTTTTCTATGCACACCTTCTCCATGTAGCAGCTAATAACTATCCGTGTTTGGCTGTTCACCTGGGGACTTGTCTATAGCTGTGATAATAATCTATATATGAAAGATTAATGACATATTTCCCCTCATCCATTGTGTGTATGTATGATTTAATCACTGACCTCTCAGGGTTTTTCTTTTCTTTTTTTTAGCACGAGAACTACCATGTTCCTGTCGTTTCCTATTTCAAATCAAAGAGGTCAACATAGAAAATGTCTCAAAACCAATTTGTGTTTCAAAAAGACCCTTGAGAAACAGTGGCTTGTGCTGTGCTTGATATGCACAAAGACACTTATCCCTTATCTATCTTTTCAGAGAGGAAAGAAAGGGAGATGGAGGGTGAAGTGCTCCAGGAATCAGTGCTGCCTCCATGAGATATGATGCTGCTTGATTTTGATCATTGACATTTGCTTTTTCATGCATCCTGAAAAACAAGGCCTTCCTTCCATTAAGGAATTATTCAAATGACCTTCAACAGTGCATGTTTTCCTACAGTTTTGTTGTGGGAATATGAGAACACATACTGACATCTCAATTACTTATGCAAGGCTCAGAGTGGGCCCAGTGGATGCAATCACCGTGTGTGCAATCCTCAGTCACTCCGAATCACAGAAGCTCCCGGACAGACACACATAATTCAGACAAGTCAGACAGGATTTGCATACAAAGACCACAAAAAAAGGGCATAAATAAAAAATGCACCAAGAGAAGGTAGAGATTTGAGAGGAGGGGAGAGGATGAGGACGGGGGTGGGGAGGAAGGGGAGACCGGTAAATTGTTTTAAAAAGGTCTTGCATGTCATGCTGTGTATATCAAAGGATGTACAGAACTGATACCAACACTTGGCATTTGGTTTAGTGCTGCACACCACTTAATAACAACAAAGGACAAAAGCCTCTGTGTCGATTATGATTTTTATTGTTTATTTATTATTGTTTATTGTGTCAGTTTATGATGGTTGACTATTTTATAATATTTCTCGATATCCGTGGACTCTACACGAATCCAAACACATTAAACACTTACTTTCACTGCTTTTTAACCAAAAATCCACATTGATAAAACACTGGACCAAAACATTTTTTTTTTAAACTTCCACCCTCACAGAGGTGACACACTGTCTCATCGCTGGTGATGAGTGGGTGGTGGGGGTGGGTGCTGGTGGTAGGGGAGTGGTTGAAGGGGTAGAAGGTGGTTGGGGGCAGGCGGAGGGGTGGGGTGCATCGGAGGCTAACCCGACATCCCGTCATTAGCGTTGTGCAGCGGAGACGCAGGGGCACCCTGACACATGTCACGGACAGCCAGCCAAGAGCCCACGTATGAGGCTGACACGCTGCGCATAATTTATCCCGTGACACGATCTGCATGTCGAGTTGTTGATCTGTTGTGTTTGGTTTGGACATGGGCGCTCTGGCAGGAAAGACAGAAGGGGGGTGTGGGGGTGAGGGTGCGGGGGTTTATTATGCAGGTGGGGTGTGGGGGAGTGGGGCACGAGGAGAAGAGCGAGGGCGAAGAGGTGGCAGAGTGTATGCGTGTGTTTGTGTGTTAGTGTGCTTGCTTGTGAGGGGCGGTGGAAGGCGGCCTCTCGTTGTAGCACACACTGAAGGGGGCGACACATTTGTCATGTCCACTGAGAAGCAACATATACATAAACAAGTGCATTCAAATTCACTAATGCAGACACCCCGACTATCTCTTTCTTTCTTTGTCGCACACAAACACACACAAGCACATTCGCACTTTAGTGATATGAATGTTGAGTCACAGTGAAATCACAGCCATAATCTCGTCCCTTAAGACATCTGCTCGTGAGTGAAAATGACTAATATTGTTGAAATGACCCCGTGTCACACCGTTGGATGTGATTGTTTTCCGGGCTTCAGCTGCAGCGTGTTGTTAAAGCACGGATGACACCACATCTCATCAGCCTCACATAATTTTTGCTTCACTGACTCAATAAAGCATTTCAGGGTGAACATGTAGGTGTGTTTGTATTTTCCTTTAAAGCCGAGCAGTGCAATGAAAGAAAAGTTTAATTAATCTCATTTCAAATTCTGCAGCAAATACGGCTTCATTATGATTTACCTCGAATATGTAGACTTAATGTGTTGCATGTACACTGCAAGGAGATATCCATGAGATAGTGGTTAATTACATGTGTATATGTCTAAGTGTGTGTGTGTGTGTTCTATATATGCTTTCCTCCTAGCCTGGCTCGTTTACATGAATTATGCATATGACCAGACTCGTTAGAGGAGCCCCTCCCTTATCACACTCCTAATCCCTGCTGTTGCTGCGGTAACCAGATTAGACATGACCGTGAGATACAGTAGGCCCTCGAGGCCTCTTTCTGGACAGGCCTCATCCCAGGCAGGCATGAATGAGGGTTGAGACATGTTATAGGCCTGCAGGTCACCTGTCCAGTGGTATTACCAGACTGAAGCTGGTGGTTAATGGGATATATTCACTTCAGTTAGGTTAAGACAGTTGCCATGTAACCCACAGGCTATCTTCCAGCGGGAGACGAGAATTGGAGTGTTTAAATTCCTTCACCATGTAAGGAAACAATCTCGGTAATCTTTACTTGTCAGTGTAACCAAATGATGGTTGAGATTTAAAAATTCAAGCCGTAAATTTTCTTTTTGTGTCTTTGCATACATGTGTGTCAGCTGTGGGTTATTAAAAAAAACACACAACAGTTTTAACCAGTGCTCTCTGCTTAAGCCGAGCTAGCTCGTTTCCAAACCTTCCTCACACTGTGGTTGCCATGGAGAGATACTACAGAAAGAAAAAAAAAGTTTTCATTGGGTGTTAAAAAAAAGACGACTTTGTCAAATGTATCCCAATGACCAATATAAAGACCTCATCTGGTAATAAAGTTGAAGGCCATTTCCTCCACAGGACAATAAAAAATAATCTTTCACCATGTACGTGAACTCATATGCAAAAGAAACTTACACTCTTCTAATCACACTAAATTTAAATATTTGGGGGTCAAAGACAAAGAGCTTGAAAAATATCGAAGTTGTAAATGTGGCCCTGTCTGACTGTAGTATACATGATCATTATATGACCATTTGCATTACAAATCGGCTTTCAGTCCTAAAAAATACTCTTTTCTTAAACCCCCACACAAAAAACAGTTAAAATGGAATAATTACACACACACACACACACACACACACACACACACACACACACACACACACAAATATGTATATGACTAGCAGTGAAGGAAAAGCAGAGATATCCATACTGTTAATCAGGAGGTTGTTCTATTGGAGTGGATGGAATTTGGAAAATTAGCCGTAGGCTTTTTATAGGCCACAAACTGGGCAATGTGTACAAAGCTGCTGTTGTTCCTCGAGCAGATAAATGCGGTGCCAACGGAATAAAAGTTTGCTTGTGCTGAATACAAAAACACAGTAAGACAGCTCGATATCCATTTAATGCAAGATCTTTATTGCACAGGACAAGATATATATACTGAGACAGGACAGGACACAGAAGATCCAACCCCTGATGGTGGTTTCTCCCCTGACCACAACTTGTCAATATGTTTTTGTTAATATTGCTTCAAAGAAAGTGTGACCACAGAAATATTTCCAGTGTGGCATGGGATTTTTTTCAGTCTGGAAACCCTGCAATGAACACTTTTTATATAGATTTTTAATGGAGATTTTTTTGTGTCCTGTAAAAGACTAAATCATGTTTCCAAGACTTGTATAAACTGATCACTTCCCAGAGGATTTGAAGCTCAGGGGCATGTGTTGCACATTCTTCCCCTTTCTTTAAAGGACTACAATGTGTTTGCTTGGAAGCAGTTTCCCCTGCAAACCCCACACCCAGCTCAATCGCTGCTCCCATGTGATCCCCCATTAACATTATTGGTTCAAGTTTTTGTAGCCAGAGGTTGCCAGCAGGGTTTTTTTTTTTTTTTTTTTGGGGGGGGGGGGGGGGGGGGGGGGGTTGCAAAGATGAAAGAAGGGAGAAACAAGAGAGGCGTATCTGTTGCTGTGTGTGAGTTTTTGCTTGGCATAAATACTGTGGTTGTTCCATCTGATTCCATGTGTCAACCATAAATGAGTACTAGTTTATGAGTAAAATTTCAATCCGAGCGAGCACAACACTGTCGTGTAAAGCACTGATCAATTGCTGTTAATGTGCAGGGTTTTTTTTTATTAATGATTACCACTATTTGCTGAGGTTATGTCATGTGAACCCCCTTGACTGCACTAGTTAATTTTGTGGAGGACCACCTAAGAGTTTCTAGTGGCCTGGAGCCCTAAATAAGACGAGCCCTGACCACTTTGGTATCAGTTTGAAGGAACAAAAGTAAAATTAAGGGAAAAAGAAACAGACTGGCATTGTAGGCAGCTTGCATGTAATCGTACTGTTGTTATTTCAAGCCTTTTAATTTCACAGCACCAGTTGGAGTTGTCCATCTGTTTATTAAAGGTTAACTGCCTCCACACTTACGAAGCGCACGTTTCTCATGCTCCTCAGAGTGTACAACATGCGGTGGCTTGTCTCTGACGCATCTGAAAAGTTTGTCTTCTTTGCTGATAAAAGAATAAATGACAATCTTTGTCACAGTTAATCTGGCATAAATAACTCAGGGAGGCGACTCTAAATTCAACCCGAAAATACACAGACACTGAAGCAGGTGAATGAGAGGTAAGGAAGTATTAAACAAAATACACTTTATGTATATATAAATACATAACTTTTATATTTTGAGTTTACTGTTAATATGAAAACAATGATCAGGACAGACAATCAGCAAACACTAAGTCCTTGTGAGCTACTACTCACTTCTTTCCCCATGAAGAAGTCTCCAGGTGAGATGGGCAGACAGTCTAGTTAATAGTCACACATAACCTTAGTGCTACTAAGATAGGAAGCTGGAATTCCTGGGTGTTGACTTAATGGACAGCCTGTCTCTTCATTTTCATTTCATCGAGATAATTTACTTCAGCCATTGTGTGTGCGTGGACTGTATGTGCAATGAACTGGACTAGTTTCAAAGTATGCCAAGGCCAACCTCACTGGGAGCTTTTGTTCCTAGATCTTAAAGAGGAAATATTTCCATTATGAATCCTACTTTGGTTTAACTTTTCATATATAAATAAGGTAATAACTAGGAAAGAAAGAGGCTTTTTGGAGCATTTCCAAAGCAGCCTTAGACAGAAACAATCATGTGATCTGTCTCCTTGAAATTTCGCCCCTGATGACTTAAGGCAAGTTATTACAAAAGCCCTTCCCCTTATCAAAAATCTAACCAGAAAATGAAATGACTCCTTTCACAGGAAACTTTTTGATGTTGTCAGATTGGATAATTTTTTTTTCTGCTTCCTTTTACAAAACCAGTACAAAGTAAAACCAGAGCTGTTATAAGGGACATGGTACTCAAAGAATCCCAGATAGAAATCTGTGGGGTTGTTTTGTGAGATGGATGTTGTAATAGCCAATCATCTGCTTACAAAAGCTGAACCAGGAAACATACAAGCCAGTCTTGTAGATTTGACACTGATGCACTGCCATATCTGATCATTTTCGCAGTGTAAGTACTCAATTACTGACTTTCTGTATATGAACTAGCACGGTATTTGTTGGGATGAGCCAGAGATCGTGCTACGAAACACTATGCTTCTGTAGTAGTCTTTGCCTCTCTCTGCTCGATTCTACCTCCCCTCACATCCAACTGGCCATGGCAGATGGACAGCCCTCCCTGAGCCTGGTTCTGACAGATGTTTTTTTCTGTTAAAAAGGAAGTTTTTCCTTCCTACTGTCACAAAATCCTTGCTCATAGGTCTCATGTGATTGTTGGGATTTCGTTCTAATATATTAGGGTCTTTACTTTCCGACACACACCTAACACACCTTACCACAAGAAAAACTCCAAGGGTTGCAAACCTTCACCAAGGCCATTCACTCTCTGGGCAGTATTTACTTTTAAGGGAATAGTATTGTAGTTTGCATGTATTCAATTTATTTTCTTTGTAATTTCTAAAAGCTTTTTAAGTTTGCTGTTCATTAACCCTTTAAGACCTACCATAGAACCAAGTCCGCCAGAGCTTATATTATATTTTTACATGTTGTGGTGCCATTTTTGGGAGCATTTCAAGTTGCTATACATCAATACAACCATTACAGCCTAAATTTTAATAACATGTATGTATTAAGTGCATAGTAATTACATAAATTGCAAAAAAGTGCAATAAACTACAAAAAAATTGAAAATCGTTTTTGTTTTTTTAACATATATTTCTAGTTAGAGAAATTTAAGAGGCTTATCCCTCAAAACTGTAAATACAAAAAAGTTACACAAACTAGTTTCCCACCACAGGGAATTTATTTTGACTGTCTTCATAGTTTTATTTTTGAAATACACCAATTTTTATTCACTGCAGGAAAAACGAAAATAAATATTATAGTGCAAATTTGCAAAAAAGCAGCATATGCATCAAAATAAACTATTTCCAGCAGTGCAATATTAGTCCTAAGCATCCCAGAAACGACACAGAAAGTCATAAAGTCAAACATAACTTTTAAAAACACCAGTATAGGCTCATGAGGCCCTGATGGTAAAAAACGACATTTCCGCAAAAATGACGTCACTTCCGGTTTCGGGCAGGTCATAGCGGACATGCAATAGTTCGCGCTGACGTCTATTCCAACGTAGGAAATGTTCCAAACAGCTGATCGGATCGGCAAAGCGTGTTTCTGGAATATTATGTTTTTGTTCCTGCAAGCGCTTTTTATGCAATTTTTGCAAAGCTATATGTGGAAGGAAACTGTGACCTAGGACAAGCTGATGGCATAAGATGTAAGTACAACTCCTCCGGTTTCATATGCAAAAAAAATTGTTGCGCTAGCTCACCTGGTTGCAGTACTACCGGGATTTAAAAGTAGTTTCGCAAAACGGAGCGTGCCCGCTCTGACCGGTTTTAAAAGGTTAAAAATCAGATAAGGGTAGCATGACAGATGTTTACTTTGAGTATACAAATGTTATGTAGAAGTAGATAATAATAGATTATATTCTATATATTATATCATTATATAATATTATACTACAGTGTTTCTAACTAACTAGGCAGCTCGTTCTCTTTTTGTTGACATTACTTTTTTTTTAAAGACATAACACATTTGGGATCAACTTGAAGGGCAGCTGTGAAAAGTAAAAGGTCACAGGTCGGATGTGACATAACATCTGGATGTAAATGTATAATTTACTTATATTATTCCCTATATATATCTGTATGTAGACAATAAACAATGACAGTAAGAAAAATAGTTTTAAACAGCTCTGTAGAGTATTATTATTATCACTTTGACCTTTAAATCAATATACTGACCTTGAAGGAGGGGTCAGAGGTCAAATGTGACGTGCCATTTTAAATCTTTGTATGGTACTTTCTATATGCTGATAATGCACACCACAATCATGGTTTCTAAGTTCTAAGGTTTTTTTCCCCTTCAATTTTCAAATAATAAATCATTGATTTGGCCCTGAAAACTTTGGTGGATAAAGGCCAAATTTTAATGGATTATTAACATGACCCCACTTTACACCCCAACAAAATTTTTCCAGTCAAACCTTTTTGACTTATTGTGTTTACAGACAGAAAAATGACACACATGTACGCAAATGCTACCAAAAACATAACCTCCTTGGTGCAGGCAATCAAAGAATTTAACATTTTTCATTAGATTTGGCTGCTAATTCTATACATGAGTTTTTATGTCCCAGTCATAAAAGAAATGAAAGCAATGGCTTTCTTACAATTCATTTAGAAAAAAAGGTTTGGTCTTGCTAAACCGAAGTAACTGCTTGGAGGCTTTAACAAGATGGCTAGCAAATGGCAAGTGAACTTGACAAACCTGCAACAATCGAAATTACTCAAGCATGTTAAATGTGACTGATAGTTAGCCATGTTTTCACTGCTTCAAAGTTTAAAAGGAGCTGGTTGCCATGGTGACTTTTTTGCCCTACAGATTCTGTGAATTCTGCTTCCTGTTCCTGAACCGTGGGTGGAAGTGACACCATGTGACTGCAGCTACTATCACAGTGTCTCAACGGCTAGCCCCACCCAGCCTCCGACATCCAGCACCGAGTACTCCCCCTCTACCTCGCCACCCTGCTTCTCCTTTGTTAAGCCAAGCTCGGAGTGCCATAGACAGAGATGAAGGCGTGGAGAAATCACATGCCAAAAAGGCCCCCCTGCCACTCTCACTCTTGCACAGCGACAATGATAGGCTGTCATCACACAGCGATCAGCACTGTCACCCACAACATTGCAGTGCACAAACACACACACAAGTATACAAGTGCATGCAAGCACACACACACGCACGCACACACGCATATACACAGGCGTATACACTCACACACACACATACACAGGACCCATGGCTGTGAAAATCCGCACCAGCCTCGACAACACTGACAACCAAGTCACTGCTGTCACTTCAGTTATTTTTACACTGGAGCCTGACAACACATCAAAAATCCCTCTCGCTATGGGAACAACATGAGACCACTGCATCAAGCCCATTAGACGCCACGTGTCACATCAAATATCTAATTATCTGCTATTCAATATTCCCAATTAAGTTAGAAATGTTCACTATGCACATTCACACGATAATTTACCACAGTGTTGTGTATGCAAACTGAGATGATAAGGCTGGTCTAGCTGCAAAAAAAGAGCAGAAAGAAGAAGAAGAAAAAAACAAAAAAGCAAAAAAATTGCTGCTCTGCTGTCCCAGTGACAGTGAGGAGGCTGAGGTGGATCCTGGAGAGAGTGATCGCTTGCTGTGGTTCAATCCTGGTTTGTGCAGATATAATCTGACCACAAACAAAGAGGAAAAAAGACACAGAGAAAGGCCCAGTCATTCCACTAGATTTTCTGTCCAGTTTGGTGGAGCAAGAGTTAACTTTTCTGGCCCTGGCTGCTGTCAGCAAGCAGAAGGCAGCCATGTGATGAGTCTGATTGGCGGCCGATGGCGGTGAGATCAGTGGCAGGGCTGTGCGATGGATGCCATCTTGGCCGGCTTGTGATGTGCAGTTTGTCGCCCGGGCTTCACTAGGAAGGAAAGCCTTGAAAATACTGCTGGCTGTCACTCAAAGAAAAATGTGGTGTTGTTTTGCAAAAAAAAAAAAAAAAAACTCTTTCCAAATACTCCTTTGTTTTCTATCACTTCCTTTCACAGTGCCCGCAAGAATATTAATTTTATAGTAGTAATTAAAAAATGTATGCAAGTAGCTTGCAAGTAGCTTTAATGAATACCCCCCCCCCCCCACACACACACACACACACCCCTTACCACCCAGTACCTGAGTTATCTGAAATTATTAAGGTAATCTAAATTAAATAATATGGATACCATGGAATAGTATAAAACTGATGCTTAAAGTACCTGTTTTAAAAATCATAAAAATCCAGATATCTTCAATGGATTCTATAAAACAATGTGTTCAAAGTACTTTGTTTGAATCACAAATTAAACACACTTTTTCATGTTCTAAATGGAGGCTGATTTGACTGCATGGAAGAGGCAAATATCCAAGCAAATCACCAGTCAACTGGTCCCCCACAACTCATCCACCCCGACTCCCTCACCCCATTATTTCCCATTAGCCCCTTGTATGCCATGACAGAGAGGGATTAATCACATTGTAAAATATTACACTTCCCAGCATCTTCCTATTTAAATTTAGTGACAAAACAGGCAAATTAAGCCTTTGCCCTATGCAGCCTTGTACTCCCCCTTCTCTCCTCCAAACATGCATTCCCCCCTTGTAAGTTTGTAGCCTGAAGCGAGGATCGGCACCACAGACAGTCGGAGGAGAACGGTGATGGGGTCAGCTTTGCCTGCAGGCACTGGGGGTCCTTTGGAGAAGCAGGCGCCTCGAATTTCAACCCTCAACCAACATCTACAAGAACTGAGTTCCCGGCTGCGTCTGCTGACCAGGAAGTAATGCAATAACACGAGCAAACCAAAGCAGACAAATGAGAACGGGCTCAACATCTGGCAATCTGAAAGAGGTTACTGTGACATTAACCTAACATGGTATGTGAATGGAAATTTTTGACATTTGAAAAAATATATATTTGGTAACACTTGAGGTGGTGCAATGAGTTGAGCAGCTTTGATTGGTTGCTATGACCCAACTGCTGCACATTGCTGCCAGTGACCAAAACACAGCAGAACAAATGTTCCAGTCTCTCTATCTGTTGCACTTGTAAAATATTAACAAATTCATTTGTATAGTAACATTCAACAATCATGTCAACAAGGTTTTTTTTCTTCCCTATTCTAAGCAAGCAACAGCCTGATATAGTTTCACTGCAGTATTTCAGCTGTGTTAGTTCTCTTACTGTGTTGTTAACACCTGACGGGTTATTCTGCTTTGTTTTGCCGAAACCAATTCCTAGCAAGTGACATTTTCATACTACTCACTGTAATTCAGTACAAGAGTTGTATGAGTGTTAGGAGATACATCAATATTCCTCTCACTGCATTTCGATAGTTGTGGGGTAGTTCCTTAGATAAGATGATGTTCCCATTCAAAATCCGATGTACACAGCTCTGACTGCTTAAGTGTGTCTTCAGTGAGTGAAACAGTTGAAAAGGGTATCAGGCCCATTTCAACTGCTGAGTCTGATTTCTGAGGCCGGTTGTACCAACTGGTTTAGACAGACAAATACACAGGAGTATACACTTATATATCTCAAGTCTGTCTTTGTTAAGACTAGTCTTTACATTGAGCCTAACAATGAACATCTGGTTGGACCATCCAAATCTAAGTGCGGTCATAACTATAAGAGATGAACGTTCATGGTAGTGCACTCATGACTAATGCTGTTGCCTTTCAGCATGCATTCTCTAGGTAATTTTTCCTTTTCTGATTCATTGTAACTAAGGAGAATCAAAACAGAAGAAATCTAATAGAATGTGGAGTCAAACACCAACTGCCAAGCATTACAACAATGAATAGATAATCAATCTATTTTGGACCGGTGCAGTGAATCCTTTGGAAAAGCAGGCAAGATGCTGTACAAAGCATGAAGGCCGTCTCTTAAAAGATAAGCTTGTTCAGTCAATACAGAAAATAACTGTGAGCAAGAAAGGCTAAAATTGTTCATGTCATTATCAGTTGTAGTGCCTACAAAGGCCTTCAGAACACATGTTCAGAAAACGATTAGGAAACGTAGTTTTATATAAACTACATGCAAATTATTACTTTTAGAAAAAAGAACCAATATGTGGCTAAGATATCATGGAGCTGATCAAATCAATGCAAATAGTGTAATCAATGAAATGTATTGTGGGGTTTATTGTTGCTGGCTATACAAACTAGACGAAGGGCATATCTTTATGACTTTGGCCCTTTTTGGGGTTTTTTGGTTGTATTTTTTATTAAACTAATACAAGGTCCTTATCAGACGCTTTCTCCCTGGGGAATGTCACCCTTTTCGGAGTACGTTTCCACGTAAGAGAGATTTCCCTGACACAAAGGCATCTCTCGTCTATCTGCAAAGCTTCTTGAAGTGTTTATCCACCAGAACTGACAGAGAGCTGACTTTAATTAGCACCATCTCCCTTTTTACTCCCCCCCCCCCCCCGCCCCCCCCCCCCCCCCCGACTTCCACCCACCATCCCCACTCTCCACTCCTCTCGCCGACTCTCGTCAGATTGCATAACTTCCAACTGAACCATATATTAGGTTTTATTCACTGATGTTTTTGAAGGACCAGTTCATAGAGAGAAGGAGCGCGAGTCGGCTGCTCTCCTCATTTATGGCACATAATTAAAACTAAATGACAATTCCACTCTGCTATTTAATTAACCACTTTAGATAAGGCAAACACACATGCAGTATGGTACAGGAAAGCACACACACATCACAAACACTCACAAATGAGCTCACGCACACACACACAAACACACACACGCACGCAGACATGTCCTAGCTAAATCCAGAAGGCAGTCCAGACACGCACAAGCCATTGCACAGAAGCAGGTCACCCCCCAACCTCCCACCCCAAGATTATTAAACCCCATAATATTTCAATCTGGGGCTTTAGTGACTTTGATAACATTCGAAAGAGAAAGCTGCCCCTCCCTAGACTCTCTTTTTGGGGGGAGGGGGTGTCAGTCAAGTTGACACCCTGTAAATACTCTTTCAAGCTCGCTTTTCAGCTATTCCCCCCTCTGTCCAATCATTTGCGAGTTTTCTCAGTGTTAATGATGAAGGGTTTAATTCATCATAACAGTATTCGCACAACCTCTAATTAGCAGCAACACTCGTACAACAATGCCAGCGTTATCTCCTCATGCAAATGAGCTCTCAGTCTGTTGCGTTTGCTAATTTTATGAAACGGCAGGGCGATAACTACGCAGGCTGTGCTAATCTTCCCTGCGTTTAACCCTGGTTTTCTTTTTAATCCGCCATCCATAACAAACAAACAACAAACAATAATCCTATTATCGGCTTGATGATTCCTCTTCTTTTGACGTTTTTTTTTATTTAACTCTAATTTAATCTAAATTATGAGCAGAGAAAAACACTGACAGGCACGCACTTTGTCTATACGTTCCGATTTTTACTCCAGATGAGCTTATTGAGTTTATCAATACAATCCCCCTGACAGAGGCCTTGTGATATCATCCATATAATATTATGTCACTAAAAATGAATGCTTAATTATTTGCCATGTTGTGCCTCAAACATTTGTGGAGCCTGGAGTATAATGAATAAAATTCAATTAGTACCAGGCTGAGATATATTAAGGCATGTACAGTGCACACTCTTTTTTTTTGATATTCCGAATTAAATTCATGATGTTCATGTATGTAATCAAAGTTAGGTAATATGCAGCCCAGGCAGTGTCATATTATGTGGATGAAGTGTGTCGGTGTGTGGTGGGTAGGGGTCTGGCTTGTTATGACCCTGGGTTCACTAACCTTGTCCATATTGACAGCTCCTGCTATTTGGGGCCATAACTGTGAGGGATCCCTGTGGTTAGATTACTGAGAGATGAATGCTCTGCCTGTATGTGAACATGCAAGTCTGTGTGCATGTGTCTGTGAGACTGCTTTTGCTTTTACTGATTACCCATTTTACCTGCTGGCACTTTGAGAGAAAATATCAGATATTGTCTCGATTGGCTCAGTGACACAGAAATAATACAATCAACACCCATAGTAGTTTATACACTAATACGGCCATTGAAATATGCTTAAATTCACAGTATGATTAGTTAGGCATGAAGATATATCTAAGTCATAATAATTGTGTGTATATCTGTGTGTTTTGTTACATAGATAATGTGACAGGTCATTTGCGGAGACCTCAGAGACAATCCTACTTTCACAAAGAGATAAAATGACCATTGAAAACTCATATGATCACATGATATCTGTGTCTATTAAATGTTTAGGTCCACATGCCTTATCATGTGATGCAATCAGTCAGGCTAAGTAAAGTATCTTATCTAATCTTATGGCGAGAAGAACATGGAGTCCTGCGCACAATGTTAAAACAGCCTCCACAGTCAGCAGTTAAGTAATGCTGCATCTACAGCATCTGCTTTATCTACAGGGTGGGCCATTTATATGGATACACCGTAATAAAATGGGAATGGTTGGTGATATTAAAGTCCTGTTTGTGGCACATTAGTATATGTGAGGGGGCAAACTCCTCAAGATGGGTGGTGACCATGGTGGCCATTTAGAAATCGGCCATCTTGGATACAACTTTTGTTTTTTCAATAGGAAGAGGGCCATGTGACACATCAAACGTATTGGAAATGTCACAAGAAAAACGATGGTGTGCTTGGTTTCAACGTAACTTTATTCTTTCATGAGTTATTTACAAGTTTGTCTTTGTTCACAGCCATTGACATGTCGAAGAGTTTAACACGTGAGAAGCGGATCGAAATTGTGTTGATATCTGGTGAACGCACAAACCGGGTCATTGCAGCAGATTTCAATGCAAGACACCCTACGAGACCACCCATCTCCCATGCTACAGTCAGCAAACTGCTTGCTAATTTTAGTGAAACTGGTTCACTGTTGGATTTGCCAAAATGTGGACTCAAGAAAACTGTCACTAATGAAGAAACGTCAGTGGCTGTCCTAGCTTCATTCAGCAAGAGCCCACAGCGTAGCACTCGCCGCATGTCACTGGAGAGTGGCATTAGTCAAACATCCTTTCGGTGGATATTAGCTACTCACAAATGGCACACTTACAAACTCCAGCTACTGCAGCATCTCAACGAGGATTACCCAGATCGGGGCACAGAATTTGCAGAATGGTCAAAGCAAAAACTGGAATGCTGAAGATTTTGTTCAGTGATGAGGCAAACTTTTATGTGAATGGTGAAGTTAACAAAGAAAACCACCGCTATCAGTCTGACACTAACCCACATTGGATGGATCCCTCCAAGACTGCTGGACCAACAAAAGTGATGGTTTGGTGTGGTATATGGGGTACAACGATAGTGGGTCCATTCTTCATCAATGGTAACCTCAAGGCCACTGGATATTTGAAATTGCTACATGATGAAGTGTTTCCCTCTTTATGCACTGAAGCTGGCACGTTCCCTGAGTTTTTTCCAGCAAGATGGTGCACCACCACATTATAGGTGCCAGGTCCGAGCATTCCTAGATGAACAGTTTCCTGGAAAGTGGATTGGTCATCGTGGGCCAGTTGAATGGGCCCCAAGGTCTCCCGATCTGACCCCCTTAGACTTTTATCTTTGGGGTCATCTGAAGGCAATTGTCTATGGTGTGAAGATACGAGATGTGCAGCACCTGAAACTACGGATACTGGATGCCTGTGCTGGCATTTCTCCTGCGGTGTTGCTATCAGTGTGTGAAGAGGGGGAGAAGAGGGTTGCATTGACAATCCAACACAATGGGCAGCACATTGAACACATTTTATAAGTGGTCAGAAACTTGTAAATAACTCATGAAAGAATAAAGTTACGTTGAAACCAAGCACACCATTGTTATTCTTGTGACATTACCAATACGTTTGATGTGTCACATGGCCCTCTTCCTATTGAAAAAATAAAAGTTGTATCCAAGCTGGCCGACTTCTAAATGGCCACTATGGTCACGACCCATCTTGAGGAGTTTGCCCCCTCACATATACTAATGTGCCACAAACAGGACTTTAATATCACCAACCATTCGCATGTTATTACAGTGTATCCATATAAATGGCTCACCCTGTATATAAGTTTCTATGTGTGCACAGCTTTCAATATGAGCGTATTTATCTAATTACGTCCAGCCAAGAATCTGCCAATGACATGCTCTCTCTCAATAACATCCATCGTTACCAGTCGAAGTCGCGCACTGAAATGATACATTACAGCCTCGCTGTGTTTGTCACACTGGGTCAGATTAGACATTTAGGGACTTTAGGGTGCTGGTGCCAAGGGTGAGATGTTAGAGAGAGAATGAGTTGGAGGACAGGGTTGATTGTTGGGGTGTGGGGAAAAATGGATCGAGTTTGTGTCGATGGGGCTACTGACGATGCCCTCGTTCCTCTTTCTAAGCCCACCAGCCATTCCCATTTAAGATGTAATGACATCTCATAATTAGCATAATGTGCCAACTTGTCTACTGATTTTAGCTGTCACACTGTATTTGTCTGAGCTTGCTGAACTGCAGCTGCAACGCGAGGGTTGGGGGTCTACAATGGGTGTAAATAGAGCCTCACACAATCTTCACATCCCACTGACTGTTATTCATGATTTAAGTGTAACACATTGTTAATAATATAAAACCTGACAACAGACTGTAAATCTGAAAGGAAACTGTTGAGTGTAGCGACTCTTTCAGATGTCCAGCACAATCTGACATATACCATCACTCATACTGGTTTTGCATACATCTATTATATTGGCTGTACTACCCAGAAATGAACTGATTAATGTGCTGCCTTTCATTATATATTTACAACATAATTAAATATTATTAGTAATTGTGGCTAAAACCTTCGCTGATTTGATTATGAACTAACATTTTACCAATTGTAGATCACTGTCCGGTGAAGGGTTTTGTTTCATAAGTTTTCGTATAATTATTCCACATTAGTTTTGGAACAGTTAAATTCCAAAAAGGTGCACTCAGTAATTTTTAGGCTATTTAAGAGCAAAAAAGAATATTGTATGCACAAATATCCATAGATTCAAGCGTAATAACCCTGTTGACAAACTGATGGGTTTTCATAACCTTATAATCAATACGTTTATTAGGGTTTGCGGTTTGGGGAAAGCGCAATGCTCCCCCACAATATTTGAATGCAGTGGATTTTACGAATGAGGCTAATGACTGGTAACACAAAATAACAAAGGCAGAGAATAAGGGAAGTTGTAGGCATGCAAATGCTGGAGAGAAACATTTAGATTTGTGTCTCCACCTTTAGACTCAAGATATGAATGATCAACCCTAAGCGTTATCATCGGTAAAGGAGCGCCCAGTGTTGCTAACTTAATGACTTAGTCGCTATGATTAGCGAGTTTTCAGACCCCCTTAGCCACTTTTTTCTTAAAAGCCACTAGCAAAAAAATCTAGCAATTTTTGCTGGTGTTATTGGATACTTATGACGACTTTTTGATGTAAAAGCATGTATCACTGTTGCTCTCAACAAGCAGTGGGTGCTGCTGTGGGCACCTCGCCCGTGCCAAAGAGCTCACAGGTGGCGGCTAGTCCTCACGCAGCAGTCGCCCCCAGCTGCTGTCAGAGCAGGAGATGTTCACCCCTACACGCCCAAACTGCAAATGAACTGTGCATGAGCGAAGCCGTTGCTCCCGCCCTGACTGTAACTCAGTCAGTTCTTCATTGACTGTTGCTTTTTGTGGATTACAAAGTTTAAAACTACATAAAAACACGCACACAAAAAAAAACAGTGACTTTGCCAGAGTGCCTATTTCAGGTCACTTTTGCCGATCCCAAGCCCAGATAAAGGAGGTGGGTTTGAATTGTGACATTAAAAAATATATAATTGCTAAAAGAAATACTCAGTTTTTACTCAGTTTATATCTCTTCCATGATGTTATTTCTCTCTCCTACAGCAAGCATGATCAATTATGCAAATTATGTGATGATGTAATTTAGCAACTTTTAGGACAGCCAATACGATTTTCCTTACTGAGGAGTTGGCAACACTGACAATGTCACCAACACCTAATATCACTCCCTTCCTCCTCACCTGACGCCTCATCTCCCATCTTCAGATAGCTCACAAGAGCCAGCTAAACAACAATACAAGCTGGTTTCAAGCTAACATTAAGGCAGCTAATTTTAGGCTCATGTGTTGCAAAAAAAATCACACTTTACCACTGATAAACATTTTGGTTGTATTCTCACACAGAGTTTATTTACTTAGTGTCAGAGCCTGATAAAGTTAAATTCACTTTAAAGATGCTCTCACTAACTGCAGCTAACAGCAGCCAAAGAGGCTAACAGTAGCAAAGATGGTTTCACTATCATCAGCAAACAGCAGCTAATGGAGGCTAACAGTAGCAAAAACAGCAGTTGTACCCATAGAAAAGTACAGCATGTGCTATACATCTCACCTATTAACAAATTCACAGTGCACAGAGACAGTAGACCTACTCAGATAGGTAAGAACTTCAGGGTGGCTCTGAAACAGTTGCAGAAACACGCTGGCTGGCCACAGCTGTTATTGGATACAGTCTAAATGTAATGTTTTTGATTTCTACTGCCTGACTAAAATATGTTTGTCCTACAGTGGCCCCTACACCTAGGATTATGCATTTAAACTGGGAGGAGAAAGAAAACAGAATTCAATCTGCAATCTACTGACCTCTAACGAAAAAATTTTACACACACTAACTTTAATGAGCCTCTACATAAAAAAATAATTATAGAGGCTTGCAGTACATTTACCATGCTGTCTACTTTATGAAACACTTTGTCTTTTTCATGGTAGACAGCTAGCTAAAGCCCTGGCTGATGCAAGTCAGCTTATTTTCTTGGTTCTGTGTTGCCTACATTATAATTGTTCATAATTTATATTAAAGTTACAGAAGAAAAAAGCTAATAAAGAATAACTTACATTCCAAATTAGTTCAGTAGCCACAAGGGGGATTATAAAATGTAGCTAATGTGCTATAAGTTGCCTGCTTTTCTTACATTCTGGCTCTCAGTCTCCTCAGAGGGCAGCATTGACAAGTTAGCATGCTATTACTCAGTGTTGCCAATTTCTATGTCAGACTTCATGACAGGTTAGTCCTGAAAAATATGTTAAGGTTTACATGTTATGAGAGAATCCAGCAACTGCAGCAGCTCCACTTAAATGAACTGATTTTGCTGCTTCTAAATTCTGTTAAGTGGTGTGACAAGGCCTCAAAATACATAAAACAGTTTTGGCAGCTTCAGGCCAAAGAATAGCACAGACTCTGACTTTAAGACTACAAATAAATCAAAGCAGATCTTACCTATACCTCTACGTCTAACATTGTATTCCATAATTGACCAGTCTTGGTTTTATATAACTACAATTTAATAGAATCTAATAAATTTGATTACTGTGATGTATTCCATCCTGTCTTGTTCATATAGAGAGACAACCAGCTTGTCAAGAAGCTAAATAAACATGCATCCAAGCCGTCTAATGCTGAAGATGCTCTATTCATCAAACTTGTTTTAATCCATCTCCATATGATTCCTGCCCTCTCCGCTATACATCCATGTCTCAGCAGCCTTATATATAATGTATCTGAGCCGAAAAGAAATGGAGGTGACAGAGTCAGTAGTTACTATGATCAAATATCATAGCTGGAGGCTAACTGGGCATCAGGGCCCACTGACAGACACAATCCACAGGGAATGAAGAGAGCGAGGGAAAGAGAGAGAGAGAGAGAGAGAGAGAGAGAGAGAGAGAGTGAGAGAGAGAGAGAGAGAGAGAGAGAGAAAGAGAGAGAGTAGTATAAGGTAAAGGATGGCTGTGTGTCAGTATAAATCACCATTGCGGAGGCTAATCTCTCAGGGTCTCTGGCAGGATAAATACTTTGCTTATAGATCCAACACGCCTCAGTCTCCGCCACTCATTGGGCACGCTCAGTAGGCACAAGGCCTCCCTGGGCACGGTGTTGGCTTTCCTCCTTAAATCATCCCTCATTCTCATCTTTTTTCACTCTGTCCTTTCAGCACTGAAAGGCTGAGAGGCTGGCTGGATGACTGGAAGAGGAATGAGATAGATATTATTCTCAATTCTCTTTATTTCCTCATACTTCCCCTCACAGCAAAAAAAAAAAAAAAAGCACTCACTCTCATCAAGGCTTTTAATCTCATATCTGATCTTAAAGTCTTATTTCTCTTCTTCTTCAAACAGGAAGGCAACAGGAAAGTAATTTGGGCAGCCAGGGTGAGCTGATTTCTTTTGTTACTCTAGCAGTCTCACTTGTCGTTGTTTTTTTGCTATAAACACGCCACAATATCTTGAAAGAAGGAGAAAAATATGCAGATTACTTTACTCCTTTGGAGAAAAAAAAAAGCAAAACAACCAACTCTATCTTGCTAGATGACAGGTTCTTTTCACTTGTTTTACAAAAAAGACCCCAAAACAAAAGACTTTCCTGAAATGACTTGTTAAAAGAGATACCTTTTGCAGTGTACCAATCATTCAGATTTTCCTTTTTTCTCCCTTAACTTTTCCAGCACACAAGTGGCAACACTGAAATAAAATTAGCCTCGTTCTATTGTCCTTGCACTGATGGGGAGCATGTTCAGTACAGCTGACTCCATTGTTTAAAACCTTATATTTGCAATTGCCTTGCTCTCCATTTTGTGCGTTTTGTATTTGCATGTCCCCTGCTTCACCCCTTTCATCACACTGATGGCGAGGTAAAGACGAGTGCTTCCTTTTCCCCCTGCCTTCACCTTCCTCATCCTCTCCTCCCTTCTTCATTCCTCCCCTGTTCTTTCTCTCGGTAATCTGGTCCTGTCTGTAACAGTGGAGTCGCTGCCTGATTGAAACAAACGGCCACTGATTGCTGATCAGCCAGCTGTAAAGCCTGGCAAGGATATGAGCTAATGAAAAAATGGACCTGATTTGAGAGGCACCGAGCGTCGCTCACCCTGCTAGCCCTGCTGTCCCCTGCTGTTACCCTCTATCCCTCCATTCCTCCCCTCATCTTCCTCCCATCACCTCCTCCACCTCGCTCTGTCTGCCTATCATTGTCAGCTATCCTTACCAGGGGAGAGAGAGGAACAGAGGGAGATGGGTTAGGGCTGATTGTTTAATAGATGTTTAATAAAAAAACAAGGAATCAGCAGACACACACAAGAACACCGTGGTCGTTTTTTAAGGGTGTGTTTGAATATGTATTAGTCTGTGCGTTTCTCTACTTCTTACTTCTTCTTGACCAAACTGTCTACAAAGGGCAAAAGTCACCAAATCCTTGAACACGGCTGGATTTTATTCAGTATAGTGTTTATACGTGTGACACAAAAACAGAAATTTGTTGTAATGTAATAAGGAAGGAGGTAGAATAATAAATGCAATAATCACTAAACAGCATCTGATGCGTTTTATACTCTTGCTTTAACATCAAAGAAATCTTTTTTTTTTCGTAATGAAAGTACAAAGAGGTGCGATAATAGCATACAAAGGCAGATTTGTGCACATAATGGACCACTTAGGACACAATGAACATCTTGTGTTTATTTTTGCACATTTTGATAATTTCCCCTCCCCATTTTGATGCATACAAAAGCACAAAGTAGCACACTCTGACCCCCTCATCTTGTAGGGTCACAGCTAAAGTGGGCAATAATTGCCAGTGGCAACTCATTAGAATTGGTGATTTGGTGAAAGTAAAGTTGAAAAATAAGAGAAAACACACAAATAAAATGCATGCGCGTAGACATGCTGCACATGCAAATACATCCACACGTACACAAAGACACAGAAGCAAGCAGACACACACGCACGCACACACATGCACAATGCCAAGACGATAAATTAAAATCTTCATGACCCTGTGTACACAAGATTAGCCACAGGGCCAACAGACCTGCATTAGAGCAGTGCATAGTAACAGAGAAGAACTCTAATTGGGGGTCATTATTTAAGCTGAGAGAGGGAAAAGGCTGAAGACTCTCATTTTCACTCCTCTTTCCTCCTTTTTTATTTGACAGGCGCAGTAAATTAAGAAAGTGGTGATATTTAATACCTTTTAACCTCCCTGAGACAGTTTTCTGATCAATTACTAGAGCAGGCTGTAATTGTTAGCCTGGATAATGATTCCACATGTGAGAGAGCAGCGCTAAGATGAAGCCCTGAGTGCAATTACCTTAAACCCTTCAAGTGTACTGGTGTCTGGAGAGGACATTATGGAAAGAGAGAGTAAGTAAGACAGGCAGAGAGAACCTGCAGAGAGAGAAGCTGCCATATGAAGCCGAGGGTGACTTGAAATCGTCTGACAGTGAGGAGTAAACCCTGCACATTAACCTGAAACATACTGACTGATCACGAAGAATAACCCGCCAGGGCTGGGCTTTCGCTTTGGATTGTTAAGATTACTTTAAAATTTTGTGCATGAAGTATTGGCGCTTATCCCTCAAACAGTTGTTAGACTATTTCTGTGCGCTCTCTAATAAAGTCAACGCTCAATAAGACATGCATTTCGCTACTTTGAAATTTGCTCACTGTGAGCGTGGCATTACCGTTTCACTCAAAGCTTTGCTGTGCATGCGTACAGCCTCGCAGATCGGCTAGAACGGCAGTAGAATTTAACAGTTTTTATTGTGTTTTGGCACATTAATTTCACAGCCCACATATTTATAGTTTTGATTCATTTCTACCTCTTCCATCTTTGTTTCCAGCAGTATGTGTGCTCCCCACTAAATAAAAGGAAAACTATGATCAACTGCTTGCTAGCCTTTAACAGCTAAGAAGCGAGCAGCGAGTAGAGTGTACAAGTGGAGCATATAGTAGAAAATAGTGACACACATATATTTACACATTACACACATCACATCACATCACACACACACACACTGCATTAAATAAGACCTTGAAGAAGCAATTAAGACTGTTAACCCATTAAGAAAATGCTTCCTGTGGCCTACAGACTGCTACATAGTGACCAATAGAAAGAAAAACTGTTGTAAAGTTACACACGTGACTTTAAAAGCTGATGGTTTTTCAGACGATTTCCTTATTCTCTTCAAATGTTGTTAAAAAATATTTCCAGTTCCATCTGAATCAGTGACCTCAGTTGACCTCTGGTGTTTAAACCGTTGTTCTTTATTTTAACACAAAATCAGGCTGCGTAGGAGATAAGCTATTGCTACTCTGCGCGCGTTGCCACATCCTTGCATATTGGCACTCGTTAATGTGCATATCGGTTTGCTTATGCACAACTTCCCGGTTATGTGGAATGGCATGTCTGCAATTCTTGTGCTGTGAAAAATAAAGCGGGTGCCCCTTTCTTGACTTTGAATGGTGTATGGAGCTAAGCAATTCAAGATTAAATTAGACCCTGTGAAATCTTTTGCTTGGCCTGACAGTCCTCCAAATACTAAATAAATCACCTTTTTATTGTGGAGAAAACTGCGTGGCTCGGGTGCACATGAGAGCACTCCTATTTTAAACAGCACCGTTTTACACAACACCCTCACTACAGTCGCATTCTATTTTGAAATTGGTTGCTTTCACTCGCTGTAGGTGACCAAAGAGGAAACATAAACATTCACATTATCCGGCTTCAATTTTTTACCACCCTGACCGCGGAGTAGCATATTTCTCCACTAATCTGCATGTCTGGTGTGTCAGTCTTGGAATGCATCACAGTTTTGAATATTCATGATAAACACTGAAAAGAAGTGCCAAAATGTCCCTCTCGAGTGGAAACATTGTTGCTCAACTGAATGCCTCACACTGCTGTAAAAATCAAGAGGTGCATTTAAAATGAGTAAGGTAGAAGTTAGAGGATATTTTGAACAAACTCTTTGCACATGGCTGACTTTTATTTATTTTAGATAGATGAACAAATGGGTTTAGAAAATAACTTAAATGATTCATCACAACTCTAACAAGATTTAAAACTGAAATGGTATTCTACATTAGATGTAGAAAGTACAGGCATTACACTATACATTTATCTTATAGGTTAAATGCACATGCTACAATAAGAGTTATTGCTTTACAGCTTTCCCAAAGCTTTAATTTGCTACTTTTCACCCTTGAGCTTCTCTTCTGTTTTGCATAAACTGCAAGATTTATCGGGGGAGGTGGAAAGAATATGAACAAATAGCAAAATTTCAAACAAACAGAATGCTTGATTTCTTCAAATATTGAACAGTTGGTGGTGTTATCTGGCTCAGTGACCCAGCGCTCACAGCAGGCAGAGCGGAGTGGCATGGCCTGACCTCCTGTCTGTGGCAAGGCTGGCTGGAGGCTGAGGAGAGCCGAGAAGGAGGGAGAAGGGGAGAAGAGACAGGCAGAAAAGGACGAGGGCAAATAAAATACCACACGCCTGCTCAAGAAACACACACAAAACTAAACTAGCATGAACCTGCTGCCCACCCACGCCCCTTCCCCCAATATCAAATATGTTAAGGCCATCTGTTTTTTTTTTTACACAAGTAAACAACAATACAATGTCAATACCAACAGGCCTGGGCGAGTCTACTTGTTTAATACCAAACAGAAATAAACTGGCGCAGTTGTCAAAGCTAAAAGTCCCATAATTAGTGTAAATGAGATGAATCCTATTGCCTCTGTATCATGCCAGTGGTATTGCTAATGCCAAAGTTTATTTCAGTTATTTATTTTTTCAGTCTGCATTTTTTAGTTTCTCCTTTGTGGTTTTTTTGCCATTAACCTTTCCATTTCCTCAACAATCTGGTATTGTTCAAGCGCTTAAAACGTCGCCAATTTCTTCTCTCTAGCAAACAGCCTGGTCTTCCCGTTTCGTGCTGTAAGGCCTCCTGTACTGTAAAGTTTGTAAAGTCATCTACCTATTGTTATAGCTTTTGACACCTTGCATACAGTACTGTACAAAATACCGAAGATAACACAGTCTGACACCCTAAATAGAATTTTGCATCAACAAAAAAATATTAGCCAAAACTAGGTATATCTCAGCATGGTGTGCAGTGTGTCCTCAGAAATTTGAGGAAACTGAACAAGTGGAAGACAACAAAAGAATTAGGAGGCCTGTAAAGCTCTCTACAGCAGATAAGCAATATCTAAAAGTCATATCCTTATGAAATATGAAAGACATCCAACAAAAATCTGATGCAGGGCCTAAGAGATGCATCTGATCCTATACTCATCAGAAACAGTCTGAGTGAAAGGGTGGCTGTCAAGAAGCCATTCTTTCACAGGGAAAACACGGAGAAAAGGCTGAGGTATTCCAGATTACACAAGAATTAGACGGAAAATCAGTGGAAGCAGATGTTACGCAGCGATGAATTCAAATGTGACATTTTTATTTAAACAGTGGAGGCTCTGTCGTGGTTTGGGGCTGCATTTCAGCCAGTGGTGTGGGGATCTTTTCAAAATTGATGGAGTTATGAACACAGAAACGTACCATCAAGGGAAAGAGCTCAAGTTATGTATATATTTAAAACATTTAAAACAAAGTCAACTCTGGTTGTTGGTCAACAGGCAGCAAAAAAACACCTTAAAATCACCTTAACAGAGAACACAACAAAAGGTAGCCAACATCCAAAGAATAGCTATGAATGTCCTTCAAGAAGCCTGGAGACCTGAAACTAAAATAAATTCTAAGAAAGATGCCTAAAGAGTTCAGGTTATGTTGATGAAGAAGGAGAAGAAGCGGTCATACCAAATATTGACTTTCAAGCTCTGTGTTTGCCTTACATACTGTACATATTTTTGCACGTATTTCCAAGTTTAATTGCAAAATATTAACAAAATGAGGGCTGACTCAACACTTATGCACAGTCGATCCATGACTTACTGTACTTTTCAATCTAATAATGAGGGACCTTCACTTTAGGGAACACAAGCAAAGAATTTTACACATGGTTTACCACGATCAAGTAGTGAAAGCAACACTTTACATAACCTCCCATATTTGGCAGATTATATCCTCTAAGATTTGGTCATGTATAGTTGTGTTGTATAAAAAAGATGGATGTAGCCTCTGGGTATAAAGGGTCCTTTAAACCTACGCAAAAAGAAGTCTGTTTGTATGGATTTATTGCCTTAATCAAGTTTCACAAATGAGTAGTGATGTCAAAGTCTTTGGTTGACGCCCTCATTTCAAAAGTGCCTATCACCTAGTAAACAATCAGTGCAATTATATTTATGAAATGTCACAGCAACGTACTAAGACTAAAAGGACATTTTAAGTTCTGGCTGTAATGCTGTTTTTATCAATGGCTGTATTATGGAAAAAGAGAGGTGCTTCACCTCAGCATGACATGTGACTAAGGCAAACACAACCTGTTCATAAAGGGTTACATGCAGTATAAGACCAATTTGTTTTACTGAAAGGCATCTTCTTAGGGATTGTGGTCCCTTTTTGCTTGTGACATGCATTGGGACGATGCTATTAACGTCTATCACTGGTTTCATGGCATTTGATGCTATTTAAACTTTATAATAGTCTACATTCTAAATAATGGAAGACTACTGCCTTAACAAAAGACAAAGAAACAGGACCCTATCTTGCAATTACATGATACAGTCTGTGATAATTATATGTTTTTTAAGCCTGTTGTGGATCATCACCACACTTGACATAATGGAGTTATACTTGATTTAAAATAACCACTGTTAGCTCAAATTTCAATTGAAGTCTTTTTAGAATGTTTCATTGAATGTCGCCGCTGTGAACAGACGTAGAACTTTTACAAAGAACACAAAGTGTAAGGTTTCCATGGATACAATGACTTAGTATGTGGACTATAAAACAAGTGTAGTTTTGTGCTTGTCTGTACACAATTAAGTATTTTCCTTTGGAAAAGCAAAAATAGAGTGATGTATTGACAACTAGTGAAGATTTACTTGTAATAATGAAGAAATCCTTAAACCTGAGGCATCTCATACTAAAGCAATTCCTGCCTATAGCCTCTTTGCCTATAATTTCGCAAGTTTATATCTAAATATATATCTCATAGCTATACATTTAAATGATATGATATTACACAGATATGGTATTAACCTCCTAAGACCCGAACTCTTCCATGGCATGCATTGTTAATTTCTCTTTGATATTTGGTCTGACTGGGACCTCATGAATGTAAAAACAAAGAATTACCAGATTTTTTTTTTTTTACCAAATTTTTGTTTCTAAGAAAAATGAGAGCCACATATGAGGATATTCATTTAAAATTTTGATAGAACAGTATAGTGTCCTTGTAAGTGGATATCAGGCCCTTGTACAGCAAGATTAAATATTTTGGTCTAATTAACCCAAAACGTGATGTCCACATATGTGGACGCCAGGTCCTAGGAGGTTAAATATTGGTTTTTGGACCAGTAATATTGTCATTATTTGACACCCTTAGTTTTGCCTTATGACCACTGCTTTACTTTAAATTGTCAACAACATAGAAAATAGCAACAGACATCACTTCATGGCTTAACTGAATGAAAAGTCAATTGACACAGTGAAACAGAGTCAGTGAAGTGATGCTCCACATTCAGTTGAGCTGAAGTCCCTTGACTGTGCTGCCTTTATAATAGAAACAGACGAGGATGATTTACCTTTGCAGCCGCTGAGATGATCCACACAGCAGATGTTTTACACTTTCTGACCATTTATTTGTGGAGTGGGGAAAGGATATGGGGTGGGTGGGGGGGGTGCTTGGGAAGGGTAATTAGGATTTATGGAGTGAATCTGCAGAGTTGCAAAGGCAACTGATGATCCCTCCTCTAAGAAGTGTCTTTGTCTGCTAGGTGAGGGATAACGGACGGCGCCATGTTGACAAGGGCAAGGACAAGGAGTTAGATGTTTTAGCGTTGCTCACCGGGTCCCTCATCCGCTTAGCGCAGACAAACACACAGATTCACTGCATGCCCAGTCAAACAAACCGCTTTCTCACACACGCACACATTCACGCACACAAAAAACCTAAACACGTCAATCTATTTAAAATAAGGTGGTGCCGGTGTTTGGTTGAATGAACAAATGTGCCCACCTGCATATACACACTGAAAAATGCCAGTTTCTTTTGTTTAAATGTGATCTAAACAGTGACAGTTACACATGCGTTTTGAAACGTGGATGCACATGCACAAATCATGTCCCTATATATTTTTTTTTAAGCAGTGCTCTGGGGTGTGTACACATAGACAGTATATTGTTTCCCAATCTTGTCCCACTTGAGGTCATGGCATTGCCAGTCACTCAGTCCAGCTCAAACACTCTTTGCCTAAGGAGGAAGCTCTTCTTATGTAAATGTGCTTGTTTTGCTGGACTATTTTATTTCATGGCATCACGTGAGCATGGCTCCAAAGTACCTTCGCTGCGTTGGTCTAATGGGGAGTCAACCAGATGACTCACATTTGTATTTCTGTCTCTCTCTTTGAGCCTCTGGCCTGTTGTCTGACGCTTGCCAGCGGTCATTAAATTGGTTATTTACAGTAAACAGCGCTGTAATCCCGTCACAGCCTTTCCTTCATTCTTCCACAAAACCATAGCCAATGTTTGGTGGCGAGAGAAGCGAGTGTTAAATGGGTATTGAAGTGACGTTATCTGGATTTCTTTCTCTCTCTCTTTTTTTCTCCGATGGATGTGGAGCAGGGATTGTTTGTCTAAATGTTAGCACTTTGGAAGAGCTCCACAGCTGTGGGCGCCTAGATCACATTGGAGGTTTCACTGAGCGCACAGACACACACACACACGCACACGCATACATACATACAGATACACACACACATTCATACACACACACCACTCACTCACACTCTGACAGGCAGCCATGTTGGGCTGGCAGCTCAACAACACAAAGCTTTTATCTGTCAGTGGTCAAGCCTGACTGAACCCCCGCTACATTATAGGCACTCACACACACTGACTCTGCCTCTCCCAAACTCGCACACAGGCACACATGCACTTTGAAAAAGTGCCATTTTTATTTTTTTTCTCTTTAAAACCTGGCTCAAATCTGCTCTTTTCCGGAAATTAGCCATCTGTGCTGCCCGTGAGTGACAGAATGTTCATATCAATCCTTCCAGGAGATGATGAGCACCCCTTCTGCACAGACAACACCCACACACACCCACTACGACACACACGCACACACACACACACATACACACACACACACACACACACACATGGCCACATTTCCAGGAGCAAATCATTTGTGAATTTATTTTTACTATGGATAATGGCATGAAGTGAACCTTCTCTTTGAAACAGACAAATTTTTGTACAGATTCCCATGGCCACTCAAATAAACACACACGCACATAAACACACACACGCAAACACACACACATGACCACATGCCACATAAGGCAGAGTGTATGTGGAAGAGAAACAGAGAACAGACAAACACACAAACACACTTCCAAGATTCCTGCAGGACAAAGATGGCTGGTGGTTAATGAATCTTAGTTAACACCATTAGATTGAAAGATGAGAGCTGTCTGAATGTGCCTTCCTGTGTATGTGTTTTTTTCCTCCTGTCTCTCTTTCTTCTTCCTCTCTGCCTCTATTTTTTACGCTTGAAATTCGACGAATGGCTTTCATCAGCAAAGCGCATCTCATTAGCAGCGATGATGCGCCGTATGTTGATCATCATCATCTGTGAGTGGACTGATGAGCGATGAATGTCAGCCGTAATGGAGGCGACAACGCTGCGTCCCGTAAACCCACCGCAACACACTCGCGCTAATTACTCCATATAGCGCCGTTACCGGCAGCAAAACGACTGCAGCGGCACCAGTAGGAGCAGAAGTGGAAATGACAATCATAATGAACCATATCAGGTGCATCAGTTCACTAAATGCAAGCTGTGTCTGATTTCTTTTTTAAATCACCAGGCCTGCATTTCTGGGGACGAACTGGTGAAATATTATTATCACGCAGTCAATAAATACATACATTTGCACTTTTAGATCGAACACTCCTCTTTAATAGGCCTTATTTAGAATTCTGAAACATAGCTAGAAACATTTACTAAAATACTTCACTTAACAACAGTTTTTAAAGTACTTGAACTTTACTTGACTTCTTGTTCTTCTGGTTTTTTTTGCTGCAAACTATATATTGAAAAGATTATATAGAATAACCTTTACATTTGACTTGGTTTAAAATTAGGTCAGCTCATCCAGTTTAGATATGCTGCTTTCAGATTAATGCCCATTAAATCAGTGATGCAGTGTACAGTATTGCTTTCATGGGTGTAATTTGTCTGCATAGCAGATACTCTAGGTTTTATGGAGCAAGAAGTTAGGTTCTGAGGAAACAAGATTTTTAAAAATGTATTTTACCTAAAAAATACAAAGGAAAGAAGATGAAAGATGAAGTTAACGGCTGTGCTTATAAAATATAGTAATACTCAAATTAACTAAAGTACATACGTGGGAATGACACACAAGGGAGTGAAGAAAGCCTACACAAACAAAACCAGCTAAAACCAGATTCCCCCATGACACAGCAGGACATGGTTTTGCCCAATGAGCTGGCTTGTTTTCTGCTTCACCAGGAAGAAACTTCCTATGAAACATGGTGGCTCAAAATATAAAATTAATTTGTTAATTAGTAAAAAACCAAAAAAAACCAAATGTTGACCCTACAGTGTAAATCTGTATTCAGTCCATTTGAATAGATACCAAACTGACTCCAAATCAAAAACATTATTTTCATGTTATTTAAGTATGTTTGACTATAATACAATTAACATATGTAGGTAAATGATGAGCGCATAGCATAAAGATAGCTTTATATTTGTGTAAGGAATTGAGGAATTGAGTTTCAAACATGTAAATCAATCTGCTCTGAAGGAACTGGATGGACTGGACACGACTCAGTCACGTCTCAAAATGAAGCCGAAAGGTAACCCCACCCGTGTGTGTATAGATTTACAGTGTTGCTCTTCACCAACGCCCACAGGCTGCACAGTATGGGTATAAACTAATAGAAGAAGCAGCCTCTGAATATTTACTACATAATAATCCCACCACCATGCACTGACTCTTGCGCATCACAGGTGTTTCTCTTCACAGGTGACAGAAGGAATGCCGAGATGGCAATATATTTTTTTCCCCTCTGTTTGAGGGCGTTTGTTTTGTGATATCGTACCTCATGCTAACTTGCAAATTATTGAGAGCCGGGGTAACAATAGCAGACGACTCTTTTGTCCTCTCACCACTCAGGTTTCGACTGCTGATGCTGTGATTCTCCTGAAATCCACTTTGGCTGTGGCACAAATGAGACAGAGAGAGAAAACACCGTCTGGAAAACACCCTCGAGGCTCCAGTCTCCGAATCAGTGGTCAGCCTGGAAGCTGTGGGAGGTTTTTGGCTAAGACCATTGTTATCTTACACCAAGTTCAAAGTGCCTGCTATTCTGTTTCTGCCCTATTGCATGAATATGTTGTGACTATACAGTGAGACAAGTATAGTGCCTTTTACATTTTTATATATATTTTTATATATCAAAAGATCTTAATGGCAGGCTATCGAAATGATCTCCTTTATTCTGTTCTGAATCCTCCATATTTGTCTTTGCAACAATCAGCCGACCTCTCCACGTTTGTTTTGTCCAATCGGAAATCTCCAACTTGTGTGAGGGAGAGCGCTGGAAAGTAAGAAAGAAAGAGCGTGTACCTCCGCTCCAGTTTGGAGAGATTTATGAGTGGACCAAACCAAAGAGTCTAAGAGTGTATACTCAGAGAGAGTTTGGGAGGAGAGATTTACGATCCACGGTTTGGGTCATAATTCAAAGTTCATGCTCACATATATCACATTTTGAATCACATAGATTATGAGAGGGAACAGATTTATCATTCACACAGGTAGCACATGTGCAGGCTCCAAAAAGGCAGAGAAAAGCAAAAACAACACGCGCTCACAAACTCATAGACCAGATGTTTTTGTTTCACTTTGAGGCAACGTGATCTTTACACTTAGCAGACCCGGTGACATGACAAGTTCAAATTGTTGCTGATGACCGCCTAATCGATAACAGGCACTAATTATTCGCCTTTCCTTTGCATGAAAGCGAAAGTAGCGACCATTTATTATTGGTAAATCAGCTGCATGATTATCAGCTGCTGGTAATTTTGAAAATGCTTTCAGCCAGCTCTTAATGAGGCCCGGTGCATTTTTTATTAGAATAAAATCTGAGTAACAACTTTCTTTTTTTTTGTTTTAATCAAATATAAGAAAAAAGGGAAGTCACATGCAGCCCAGCAGAGGCTCTTTTACAAGTCTATCATGATGTAAACTTTTCTATTTCCTATGATTTACTGTTTGGAGTGTATTAAATGTTTCATGTGCCACAGAGGCCACTCTGCAGAAACCTATTCAGCTCTGAACACACAAGCCCATCTATTTCTGTTCCTGCTTGTTAAATATTAACCACACATTCCCGCTGTCTCATCCACTGTGTATAGGTGTGGGTGTTTGGGAGATAGAGAAAGCTACGTGTGCAACCTTTCTATTTGTGTCCATGTGTGCATGCACGTATATGTGCATCAAATATTTGTGCATGTGTGTGTGTGTATTTTAACTACCAGGGTGTATTGGTTAGCGTAGTGAGGAAGGCCCTCACACCATTTCTATCTTGAGTCCTTTTCCTCCTTTTAAATTCTTAGTCTCATTAAAAATACCAATTTTTAATGTAAATAACAAATTCATTAGAATCGGAATGGTATGGTGGCCCCTGAGGACAATGTACTCTCTCAATGCACAAGAAAGATAGTACAGCGGGCAAACACATAAATAGGAAAACATACAAATTCCTGAAATTATCAAATGTGTGCCGCTCGGCAATCACTGAGATTATTACAGACCCTGATCAGTCAGTCATCTCAAGAGGCTTCTGACATGAGTATATATGTCAAAAAAAAGGAACTCAGCTGCATAACTCCAATAACACATTTTGATCTGTTACTTTTTTTGTATTTAAACTTTGAAAACATCCATGTGCTGTATAGCTTTACAGTATGTCAGGTTCTCTGCTGCCCTTATACTGTTTTTTTCAGTGTCTCCTTAAACACTTTATTAATGTGAATTGAACATTTTGTACCTATAAGAACACCATGCCTCATGCCTCCTTTATCTGAATTTCCTCACCCAGGTATCCCACTGCACTGTTTCTTTCTTGGATTATGAGAAGGCATCAGCTGTGCTGAAATTCTCAAATCCCCAGGACCTCATGGTTTCAGGAATGCTGCTGTATTTTTGATTTTAACAAGCACACTGAAAATGGATACCAGGTAGATGTGATTAATCACCGTGTTTCTATCACTGGCAAAACTCTTACACTGTTTTTAACCACACAAACACCAGAGAGCACACTAGAAACCCACAACAAAGCCTACATGCAACATAGCCATCACAAAATTACAATTTAGACTGAATACTTCAAACCTATTAAGCTAACTGGGTTTCGCCCCATACGGCAAAAGCCTGCAGAGGCCTGACCATACCCAAGACCATTTCATATGTCCCATTCACCTCCCACACCCACACCCTAATCTCTACTTCATTTCCTGTTAATTTTAAAAGCTAAAAATGCCCAAAGATAATATTTACTTTAGACAAAGAAAGAAAGAAACTGTTACAATCATATTTTGCCTTTTTTTGTCAATCTTTGACAAGCTTGTTTCAGAAGACATCCCATTATGTCAACAAGATCCAATGCTATATGCAAAACACTTCATAACTCAATAGTTTTTGTTCCAGTAATTAAGTTTGTTTTTTTTCCGCTGGACTCAGGTGGAAGAAAACAGTGAGAATCTCCCTGCAGATGACGCAACGTTACTTTTTGTCTGAACCCGCTCCCTGGCCTGTTCGAGACAGCTAATGAGAGTCTTTTGTTTTCTGGAGGCTCAGTTCTTGAGAAAGTGAGCGTCATGAAGCTCTTGTTTTTTATCTTGACCTTGTTGGAGCCTCCATCACCCTTCGAAATTAATATTCAAAAGCTCTTAATTAAAAACCCGCCACCCCATCCTCCTCTGGAGCAGGATAAACAAATCTGGGGCTGTGTTTGTTCCCTTCTGGCCCATCCTATACTCTATTTTAATGATTTCACTTCAACCTCAGAAAAAAAAAAAAAACGCGAGATGGCACGATGCAGCAGAATGTGACATAAAAAGATGAAGACAAGACATAGCTGGGGGTGAGTGAGGAGAGAAGTGGCGGTGGCAAGAGGGGCTGTCTGTATCTCAGAGACGTAGTTAATTACAAAAAGCATTAATGTTTTATTAACCCCTTATCAGTAATTAATCATGGGTCTTTGATGTAAAGTTCAGCTTACAAAAGCACCACAGAAAAAAAAAAAAAATCTCTCATCCATATTAGCCTATTAAGTCGGCTGGTATGGACCAGTCTTGCTAACTGCAGAGTGCAGGACAGCCTCCGCAGGCATTAAAGCATTTGTTTTGACAGCACTGTTTGTTTTCTACTCCCAGAAGCCATTGCAGTGCACCTCCAACTCCCACTAGTCTCTCACCAAAAGAGCCAGTCTGCATTTCAAATATGATGGAGCAATTGCATATTGTGCACAAAATTCTACCTTTTCCTCATTGTTTCCCTGAATTCCTGCATGTAACATGTTATACCTGACTGGGAGACAAAAACAGATGATTTTCAACTACTGCTGAAATATGCAGCCTCTCTCTTCAGACAATAACTCGCTCTGCGACTGTGCTATCTGTAGCAGGATGCTGCTAATTTAAGTGAGTACAACATGTGAACCAGAAGAGTACTGAAGTAGCACTTAGAAAAGTTATTTTCACTGAGAATTGTAAGTCTGGTGTAAACAATTGTACCAGTTAAATATTCCGGCACAGTAAAGTAAACTGGATATGAGTCAGATTTTAACTTAAGCTTGCCGTGCAAGTTAGTTGCAGTCAACTCACATGAGTTTAAAGTTTTTCACTTTTTCCTGAAAAATAAAATCTTTAGTTTTTGAAATGTATTATTTTTACACTGAATCTATGTATTTCTATAGCTAAAATTAAATTGTTACAATAATTCTGAAAAAAATAAACAATACAAACACAAATTTTTTTCATTATCTTTAAATATCTGATCTACTCCGGTTTGATAAGAGGTCCTGACTTGCAGAATGAAACTGTTCTCAACCAAGGAGAGGGAAATGACCACAGCCTCTCAGGTTGCTATCTGGGGTGATCTAGAGGTCAGGGGTGAAAGAGAGGCCAGCTGGACTATGAGAGGGTGATCAAGAGGTCAGCAGACCCAAGAAACTGGTGTGTGTGTGTGTGTGTGTGTGTGTGTGTGTGTGTGTGTGTGTGTGTGTGTGTGTGTGTGTGAGGCACTGTAGTGGTGTTGGAGGGACATTCAGGGTGAGGGTCAGGTCAGGTTGCCTGTGTAGACTAAGGCTGGCGTGTGCTACGTGGGTCAGTCAGCAGCCACTGTGGCTAACTTTGAGGAGATTCCTTCCCAGCTGGGTTGTGTCTCTGTCTCCGCAGTTCAAAACCATCATGTGGAGTAAATGTGCGCTCAGACAAAACACAGTATTCGTTTCACCTCGCGTTAATCAATTAGCCTGCTAACGGATTGGCAGCCGCGTTATGAGCACATCGAGAAGAAACTGAACTAAATGTCAGCCCCTCTGCAGCTCTCCCTCCATCCTCCGCCAGGCAGGAAGCTCAAACGTTCGCGTTCGCGCACATGACTTTTCCCCCCGCATCCAAGCGTGTTCCCTGCTATGCAAAAGTACAACAAGACACTGGAGGCCATGTTACCATTGTTGATGCTTTTGTTGTTATTGTTCCTGCCCGTGTTGATTAAATTAGGAAATCCTTTAAGTCGGCAGAAAAGAGGGGAGCGTTGTTTTATTATTAAAGAGGAAAGAGACACCCCGGCAAACGTTGCACCGGTTAATGAGAAGTACAGCAGAGTGCTTCAGGACTTGGAGATTTCAATAACATGGCAGAGCAACTCCCCTCCACCTACCACCCCCCCACCCCTCTGTGAGGAGGATAATACAACAGCCCCCCCTCCGTCTGGTTGCTCCTTCCTTGTTTTCCTAGCTGGCAGAGCAGACTGTAGGTGCTGTCTGAGAGACAAATGTAGTTCAACAGCCTTTAGGTTTTCTTGTTGCCCCCCTCTCCTCCCCTTCTTCTTCTTCTTCTTCCTTTTTTTTCTCCACAGGTTCTCAGAAAGCCTATAAAGATTCGGGGCCTGAAGATTGTAAATGCAGGATATGAGTTCGGGATAGCAGAGAACTACACTGATATTTGGATAAATTCCACTGTTCGTCATACTCTTGCACTTACCTTTGGACACTTCTATCAAAACATTCACATTTCCATAGGTTGTTGGTGAGGGGTCTAAAGGGTTGGAATAAAGGGTTACTTCTTTCACCTGGAGTTAGCGGCTTTATCACCCGACACATCTACTTCTTCTTTATGTGTATCCTCGTTTTCAGCTTCTTTGCTGATAGTTAGCAAGAGCTAGATTTCTGCCAGGTGCAACACATCGTATTTCTGACACATCAGAATACTAGTAACAGGAAGAAATCCAAAAAAGAAATGCCACTTCAAGAAAAATGGGCATCTCATCTCTTTTTGCTTTCTGCTGTCACACAGATTGTAGCGTAGGTGGATGCCACTGTCAGGGCAAGGTCACGTTTAGTGCGTGTATTTTTATGTGGATGTATGCGGATATGGTTTCTGTCTTCTCGCAGTCCGCGTGGATACAAGTGTGCTCCATCGTGCATGGGACTTGGCAGAGTGTGTGTGCGCGGCTGCATCTGTTGTTTAGAGGGTCGTGTCACACTGTGGCTTCATCAGACATACTGCAACTGCAGTCCCTCCTACACGACTGCTGTTTTCCCATACAGGCATGTGGTGTGTGTGCGTGAAAGACAGCACATAATGTTTACATACTACACACTCTGAGGCTTTGACCAGGCAAGGCAGTAAACAGACAGCAATCATAAAAACATGCTGTTGATCTCTCATTGTGTTTAATCAGCGGAAGCCAGCAAAGGAAACTGAACATATATTATTATGGCTGTCTGTCAAAGGTGGTACTTCAACGTTGCCTTCATTCATAGTGCCTTTTAATATCATAACATGTATATTACTGAATATTAACTCCACGCGCAGTGCTAAAAGCATAATTTCACCGCTTCAGAAGAATATGGCTTTGTGCTACTAGGACACAGAGTGCTTTCAAGTGGCACTGCAGCCCTGCTCAAGATACAGTTATTGTTACATATTGCCTATCAAAAATAAACAAAATAAACAGCCTTCTCAGATTTAGAGCTGGTTCTTTTGAGACTAACGTGCCTAATGAAAAAACCTGACAGGGTATGGACTTAATTTGCTTTGTGAGAGTAAATATTAGCTTAAATAGAAGCCTGATTTTAGTAGCCACTGATTTCCAAAGAGTACAAGAAAAGAAAATTCCCTCCCTGTAAAACCAGACATTTCCAACCAAGATGTTTTTGGAGCTTAAGTTTGTGTGATCACTAAACAAACAGGGCCTATGCATCTGTGTTGACTAGTGAGCCGCAGACATGCTGGTAGCCACATTTGCTACCTTTGGGGAGAATCAGGCAAGCTAAGCTAACCTAGTTATCAGTTTAAAGGAAAAACATAGAAGTTGTGTGACTCTTATAATGTAGTTGTCAGGGAATATATTCCATGATGCCAACAACACTGGAAATAAGTGGACTTGACTAAAAGAGCTAGCCTCAGGAACAAAGATGGCTAAAGCTAATATCACTTTAATTTAAAGGTGCTAATACTATCCTTTTACTTTCTGTTACGCCATGCTTCCTCACACTACAACAAGGTTATCAGAGGGCCACAGTGCTAAAGTTCAGACGGAAGCCCTTTCTGTGACCCCTGACCCTGCAATGACCCTGTGACCAGGGCAGTGGTGCTGCTGAGTTTACAGAGTTCATCTACTGTTCAAAGGCACACAGAGACCCCCCAGCAGCCATGCACACCCTCAGATTGTTATTCCTGGAAGTGACTGAGCATCCAACTCTAGTCTCCACAGTACTATGCATTGTATAAACTATGGCATGAAAACAAAAGAAAAACACATGTTGCTAAGGCTGGATCCGTTCTAGCATTTATATTGTTCCACATTAAAATTATATCTAAATTTTTGCCATTATTAATTACTCCTGCCTGATCCACTATTTTGGATATTGTGGATTATATCACTGACAATAAAAAGAAATCACACACATTGACAATGGTACAAATATTTGGAGCCTCCCTGGTGTTGCAGGGTGACAAATCTACAGATCCCACCCCTTGACCTTTTGACCGTGCTGTGCCTTATGGGTAATGATGACACTGATGGCCTGACAGCCAACCTGCCCAGTGGCCATCTGGAGTAGCTGTCACGGAGGCTGATTGAGAAGGAGACCCACCACCAGCCATGCATTGATTTTTTTTTTTTTTTAATCGGGTGCCCAGCCCTCCTCTCAGACTCCTGCTCATCAGGTCCTTTAGCATCAGCCTCACCCTGAACTTTGACCTGAGAGAGAGTGGAGCTGGAGGTCACTGTCAATACCTCACTCTCACCCAGCCTCCTTGTTTTTACCAATGATAACAATAAACTACCACATTTCTGAAGAATCTAATGAATGTAGAAGCAATTACAGATTATTTTCATTTTTCATATTTTTTTTCTATTTCCATATGTGTATTTTTTTCCAGTGCTACATTTATTTCCAAAATTTCCTAGTCTCATTTCTGGTAAATTTGTTGCATGTCATACTGACTGATTGTTAGCTGTCCAATTGAGCATCCTAGCCCCAGAAATATCTATAAATTCAAATATGTAAGCATGTAACACCACGAACCTCCAGGCTTGAGCTCCTACGGTACCCCGCTGCTTTACAAACCATCTGGTATGTAAGCAAAACGTTAGCGATCTGCTACTGATAGTTAATGTTAGAGGGGTGAAGCGCGACCATGACCAGCTTTTCTTACAATACCTACCCCCTCCCGTTACCTCTAAACCCCCATTCCCCCCAACCCCCACAACCCTTAAACAGACACCTACACACACCACTGCAGCTGTATAGTGATCCGAATAATCCGACAGGCTCGGGGAGTGACTGATAGCTATTGTTGTGTTGGAAAGCTTTTGTCACCTGACAAAGAGCTCTGGCTTTGGCCCTCATCCCTCTACATCATGCTCTTCCTCATCCTCTCTCTCACGGGGATATGGAGGGGCCTCAGCACCCCATCATGATGACTGATGGAGTCTCAAGGATGAGTGAGGAGAAAGAAGGTGGGGGTGACGCTAAATCTCAAAGGCTATCTTCATCGCAGGGGAAACTTAGAGGACTGCTTATGCCATAAAAGTGGTTTAAAAAACAACAACAACAACAAAAAGATTTGAAATTCACTGTTTGTTCACTGTCAAAAATAGAAACGAAACCATCTCCATTGAGAATCACCAGCTGTCTTGATTAGCACATTGAATAAGGTATTGACATCATAGTGGAGGCTCTAACCAGCCACTAGCGCAATTTTGCTGCTCTGACACTTTTATTTTTGCTCATTTCGCTTGTTTATTGTCATGATAATGAAGTCACAGTGTTGGTGTCATCAGGAGAAATCTAGCATTTTGGCCTGGTTCCACTGCTAATGTATGCAAGAGCTACTTTTCTTCTCTCATCACTGTCAGCCAGCCGCTCGCCACCAAAATGGCTCCTAATTGAGCGAACTGGAAACAGGCAAGAATTGAGCTGTTAATATACAAGAATATGAGATTCGGTATACATGCTGAGGAGTTTTAAATTTAGCTGTGAAATATGCTCCTCAATATGTTTCTGTCATCACAAAATCATTGCACGTGATGAAACGGTTTTGTTTTCTGTTGGGTCTTTTTTTTCCCTCCCCCCCCCATTCTTGTTTTTTTCGTGACAGCGAGGATTTCAATGTAACGAGTGGGAGTGACAGAGCACTACTGACAAGCTTAAAGCATTATAAATGTTGGGACAATGCAAACTGGCAGACTGAATGCTTGAGATTTCTCTTTCTGTAAGGCGAAGACGCATTTTTCCTCCTTTCCTTTCTTCTTTTTTTTCACTCCTTTTCTTGTATTCATGCCATTTATCTCAATGGCCCCTCAGTGCACTGTGGGAATAGCAGCAGCACTTGCGCCATGTGTGAGACAAAGAGAAAGGTCTGTTTCAACACCATCAATTCCACAATCCCACACAGTGATGAGCGAGAGATAGTCACCATCTGTGGATGTGTTTCTCATCCCTTTGCCTAAAAGTAAAACTGTACCCAGCGAAAAGTTAAAGTGTGAATGCCTCACTGTGGCGTTTGTCTAAGGTGTTTTTGGAGATACCTCCCACTATATTCTGCGTCGCCTTATTTTTAAATAGTGGCATTTGCGGTGGCTGTCCACATGGTGCTTCGTAATTTCACATGCTCGAAACACAAAGACATTTTCTTCCTCGGCGCGTCTGTGTCACTCTGCCTCCGCTGTTGCTGTCTGTTTTGCCCTCTTTCCCTCTCTTTCTCTCTCCTCTCATTCCCTGTCCCTGGCTGCAGCGCAGCAGCCATTAGCTTTACAAATCCAGCCTTTGATCTCTGATTTGGGTGGGTGCCTGGGAGAGGAGGGGTACTCTACATGTGTGTGTGCGCGCGCATGACTCTGCGTGTGTGCATCTAGCTGTCTATGTAGGCCATTTGAGGGCTAGCTGGCACTGCAGAGGAGGAGGGTTCACGACCGGTCCACTTCTGCTGAGGTATTACAGAGGGAGTCGATTTCCAGGGAAGAGGCCGTGATGATAATGCCGGTTCATTTGCATTTGTACTGAGCGAATAAGCTGCCTAATGGTTTAAATATAACTCACTTACTGCTCACTCCAAAACTCCAGTCCTCTTTCCCGTGCCACTGTTTCTCCTACGCCCTGCCACCCATGCTACCTTTCCTTCCCCCTTCACTTATCTCGCCCTTCAGAGCCTCTCGTCCTGTCTTATCCTCACCTCATCTCTCACAGAACATCTCCTTTTCAAGGCCGTGCGCCCAGATATTACATTATTGAACAGAAATCACTTTTAGCTCTTTGGCAACATTCAGTGACTCAAAATCTGTTCTAGACCACTGTTATCATACAGCCTAAGTGTTTCTGTCAAGGCTCATTATTTAGATTTTTGAACGCTCATGGAAGCACAGGTGCTTTCATATTGTAGCTAATGACTTTTCTGGCTTTTGCTTAACAGTATTTAACATCAAAGTGTAAACGTCCACGTGTTTTCAAAAGATATGTAAAAGATGCACATTAGGTACTTTACTGATATTACAATAATCATTCTATTTATCATCACTAAGCTAGGGTGTCGAGTGGAATCTGATGAAATGTTTGACTCTCTCCAGATGAAAAGCATTTCCAATCTGTAGACTGGGTTAAATCACACTGATTATATCCTTAGTCAACTAAAATCAATCACATAAAAGATCCACCGACTGTCCTTTTTTCCCAGTTTTGTTTAAATCTAGGCCTGGAAAGATTAGAAAAGCGCTGAGTTTCTCTCCCCTCGTTTCTCTCCCCTCGTTTCTCTCCCCTCGTTTCATCTTTCTCCACTTGTCCACCCGTCTGTCCATCTACCTGGCCCTTTCTTTGCCTGTTCTCCCCTTCTCCAGAGAGGTAATGAATGGCTTCCCTCACTGCGGCGAATTCACCTGTTTCTGCTTCAGCCTTCCTCCACTGCATTAAGTGGGGATTTATGGAGGCGGCTTCCCATTGAACAAAACCATTTGTCTTCCAGTTTGGTTTAACAGCACTCTTTATTCCCTGCAGATTTAAGGATAGGAGGCTGGGGGTGGGTGGGGAGGGGCAACACCATTAAGGGCTACGGCCCTCCCAATTTCTCTCACACTTACATCGCGAAGGCAAACAGCCCTGAGCGGTCTGCTCCTAAAGAGGCCTCTGTGAATAGATAGATGCCTGATGGATCAAGTGGAGAGCTAACACATGCAGGAGAACTGTCCCATTTCTGGCTCTTTTACATGGCAGGAGCTGCTGGATTTCAAATGGGACCTACACTTTTACTCCTCACCCAAGAATAGAAATGTATAAATGAAATCAGAGGCAGGTCTGATACACAGGGGCACGCCAGATATATAGCAGCGGGCCACAGAGACATTTGTCCCTGATGGTGAATCTATTACTGAGTCCTTTATTGAAATTGAAGCGACATGCTAGAGACACTCTGATGTGATAACCTGTAAAACTGTGATGTTTTATAATTATTCAGTGGCAGCATATTTGGGTGAATCTTTTAACTGCCAATGACTGTGTCATACGTAGCTGCATTAGTGTCTCATTACTTTGGAGATAGGGTGAAGATTCCTTAATGCCTCTCGACAGGCCATGATGTAATTACACAGTGTTTGTTGCAAGTCAACATGATAATTTGTGTTTCCAAGGGATCTGTCATACGCCCGGGACGCTGGGCGCATAAATGATTCAACCCCTCATAAATGCCCTGATTGAAAACAAGCTGCTGCCCAAACCAACTTAACTATTTTATCATGATGGCAACTTTTGGCCTTAAAGTACACGTGCACAAACGCACACATACAACAGGCAAAAACAGAGGCGAAAAGGAGAAAGAAATATCTGCGCTACGAAAACTCATCGCAGTGTTTGGCGCTGTAAGGCAGAATTATGCATGAAACGGTAAGAAAAGCTTACCTTTCATTTCTCCTCACCCTTCTCTCACTCTGCGTGCGTGCACATGAGAGATCGAGATAGGGAGACTGTGATGTGCAAAGAGAGAGAGAGAGTTTAGTGTATGTATGTGTGAGTCTGCTCTGCAATTCCCCAGTGGCTGGCATTGTTGTTGAATTTACCCATTCCCACCCTGTGAGCTCGACCTAACAAGACTACACAACATCTGCATGGGGGCTGCAGAGTTTATGTACACGGTGGAGGCTGTGTTTGAGAGGTGTGTGTGTGTGTGTTTGGGGGCGTTGATTTTTGTTTTTGACTATCTGTTTTGAAATCTGCGCGGTGGGCAGGGTATATTAAAGGCAGAGCGAGGTGTTCCTGCGTAGCCGCTGGGTCTGCTGCACCTCTCTAGCATTCTGACTGTGACCCCAGCCTTCGGGTGTGCGTGTGTTTTCATTCCCTTTGTACACACTCTCTAAGATGTTTTTGCTCTCCTCCTCTTTTCTCCTCTTTTTTTCCCTCCCTCCCTCTGCTTGTGTTCCTTGCAGAACAGAGCCCCAGATACTGAAGATATTGCCCCTGGTTTATTTGGCCTGTCTCTGTCTCTCTTTTTCCTCTCTTTCTCTTGCCATATATATCTCCTTATTCTCTTCTCTCATCTCCTTTCTTTTTCCCTTTTATTTATCTTCTGCAAGTCCTCTCACTTTGCGATCAATACGGTTTTTGCTTGAAGCCTCGCAGCCAATATGAGAGGCGCTACGGGATTTTTGAAGTTAGAATGCTAAACATGTTAAACAGCGAAGATGTTTTGAAAATTTGGGATCATTGGAGAGATGTTAAACGTCTGAATTTGTTTTTCCCAGTTCCCAGCTGCATACTGTACATGCATCAGACGTTATAGCTTTTTATCGGCTATCTTTGATCTTTCTCTGGCTCTTTATATAATATTTCTGATTCCAGCATTTGAATCTATTAGGGAATCACTAAATCAGGGATGTAGCAATTATCGTTACAAAATGAACATGTGATGCATATTTATATATTCATAAATTTACTTTGAAACCAGTTTGCTTCATTAGAAACCAACACTGCATTACTCGCTCTTCTGTCTGTATTTTGCATGATGTCTGTATAGTTATGATACACTTTAAAATGTAAAGTTCAAAGACTCCAGTCAGTGGCTCGGCCGCTTTTTCTTGCATCAAATTCCCTTTATGGGAACTTTATCTTTATGGTGTTTCGCTTCATTCTATGGTGAACTGAGCATGTTGCTAATCCCTATAATGGCAGTTTCAGGACTCTTGGAATTTCTTAATAAATAAATTCTTATTAACATTTCTCAATAAAGCTTAACAAATGTGATAAAGTAAAAAAAAATTGATTGTCCAAAAAACATTGTCCTTCGACATAAAACTCACATGTACTGTACTAACTAAACACACACACACATATATGTGTGTGTGTGTGTGTGTGTGTGTGTGTGTGTGTGTGTGTGTGTGTGTGTATTCTATGGCTTCTATGGCATTCATGTCTATCTCTAATACATGCTTGATGGTCACATTTGCCATGGTAGGTCCACATCATTTACATTCTCAGTAGGTCAGTCACCTGATCCACCACTTTGTTCCATAACTAAAGATCTCAGCAAGATGAGAAATTGCTATCAAATTTTAAACACAGATTCATAGTATCCAGAAGATAAAGCCTACTTACTTTCACCCTTGGCTTTTGACTTCATATTACCAAGCAGTTCATGTGGTGTGGTTTTGAATAAGAAGTATTATGTGAACAGTGGAAGGCTGGATGGATGGATGGATGGATGGATCACCTGCGATTAAACCGATTACTTAAGGCCCCAGTCAGACAGGCTAGAGGACCATCTAGCCTGTCTGACTGGGTGACTGCTAGACATCGATGGCATTTTCAGTGAAATTGGGTGCTGAAGCCCCAGTCACACATGCAGAGAGACTGGAAAGTAACCCCTAGGCTACTACTGGGGAAAAATACGTAGTCCCTGAGTCTTTGGTGACTGAAGCATATAGTTATGGCTGGACCAGGTGACCCTGAATCCTCCCTTAGTTATGCTACAATAGACGTAGGCTGGGGGATTCCCATGATGCATTGAGTTTTTCCTTTCCAGTCACCTTTCTCACTCACTATGTGTTAACAGACCTCTCTGCATCGAATCATATCTGTTATTAATCTCTGGCTCTCGTCCACAGCATGTCTTTATCCCGTTTTCCTTCGATCACCCCAACTGGTCACAGCAGATGGTCCCGCCCCTCCCTGAGCCTGGTTCTGCTGGAGGTTTCTTCCTGTTAAAAGGGAGTTTTTCCTTCCCACTGTCGCCAAAGTGCTTGCTCATAGGGGGTCATATGATTGTTGGGTTTTTCTCTGTATCTATTATTATAGAATCTACTGTACAATATAAAGCACCTTGTGGCGACTGTTGTTGTGATTTGGAGCTATATAAATAAAATTGAATTGAATTGAATTGAATTGAATTGAATTGAATTGAATTGAATTGAATTGAATTGAATTGAATTGAATTGAATTGAAGGTTGCTGGCAGTCACAAGGTGAGCTTGGTCACAAAGATTTATACACTGCTGCAATGAAAACCTCCTTGTGGTTGCAAGCAGATTGCCAGACTTGTTCATAGTTTGCACAGAGAATGCTGACTGGTCTGCAAACACTTGCCAACTACTTGCTGAGATATACTTAAACTATTAAGATCCTTCGCCTTCAAAGTAAAAGTTGTCGCAGGTCCAGTTAAGCGCTGTGATTGAGCGGGTGCCCATATGTCCTATGACTGAAATGCAGTGGCCTGGCTTTGAACCTGACCTGTTGCCATTTGCTGCGTATCTTCTGCTGCACTCTCTCCCTGTTTACTGTCTAATATTTACTCCTAATCTGTAAATAAAGGCAAAAAGCCCTCAGAAAAACTGTTCCTTACCATGTTCCTCACCATGGCACCCAAACGCTCAGAAACCTGATGACACTTCCACTGACCTTAATGCAACATAATATCTGCTATGGCTAAATAACCAAGAGGTTTAATTTAAAGTGCTACTACAAAGTTACAATTGACTGATAATGTGAATATGTGAATTTTTAATGCATTAAAATCTCGCTTTATCTAAAGGTACTTCGGACCACCTTTGGAAGGAGCGGAACAGTTTGGTTGAATTCGTTTACTTGTGGATTTGCTGTGTCTAACTGACCTTGATTTTAACCCAGCGTAACCTGGGACACGGTACTGCCAGGTGTAATCTCTCTACTCACTGCTTCCTCTTTGTTCTCGATTTTCTGCACCTGCTCCTCTCGCTCTTACTGTCGGATGGACAGGCGGAAGGCTGCTACATCCCTGATGACTGTCATCATCATTGTCTGTCTGTCCGAACAGCAGTGATGAGCCAGGAAGGCAGCACGCCAGCGAGCCAGACAGCAGGGCCGTGGAAACAAATGCAAAGTGCCCCGTGCCCCTCTGTTCAAATTCAAGTGCTAAGCAAATAACATGCAAAACTTTTGAAACGAAACAAAAAGAGTGAATGTGAATTACCGATGTTTTTATCAGTTGTGTTAGGAGTGAGTAACTCAGTTTCACGAATGAATAAAACACCACTGCAGAAAATAAATAATTAATATGTGTTGGGCAAGTTGCTCTACAGGGACAGACCACGTTTGTCTCCTTTTCATGGTTTCATCAAAAGAGAACAAGCTTCTCCCTTGGTGACACACTAATGTGTAGCAATGGTACAGATCTGAGATTGTAATGAAAAAAATACTCAAAATAACATTTTAGATGACAATGTATATCTTTTAAGAGTTTAGGATTTTTTTTAAAAAAGAGAGAAAACCTTATACAGAACCTGCACATATAGATGTTTGCACAGGACCCATGCCTGTTTGTATTTGGCTTTGCTTTTTCACTTCTATTTATATGCGCACTCTTACCGATGAGCCACGTGGAGATGGGAGACAGAGAGGCAAACATCAAACCTCTTCTCTGGTGGTCGTCGGTATATGACAACCACAGTAGCCAATATTAAGCGTTGTGTCTTAAAGCCACATAGTGAGGAACAAAGAGAAATGTGTGAAGGAATGAGGATGGGGCGAGAGAGGCAGCTGAGACTGAGGAGTGACGAGAGCGAGGGAGAGGGAGAGATTCAGGCATCAGTGCTTTTCCTCCAGGTGTCTTTGGCCTGCATGATTTCATCTGCGAGGCCATAATAAACTTCCTTAATGAAATAAGTAATTAACATATTATAATTGTGCAGCGGATGATTTTGACAGAGATCATTTTCCATATCTAATGCTATGCTAATTTAATCTGTTCCTCTCCTCTGCCCGACACGACCCTTTCTGTGATTAAGTTTCATGGCATCTCACTTTCGCTTTTCCTCACCTCTCCTTTTTCCTGCAACCCCTTCCACCCCCCTCCACCGCCACCCATCCTTTCTCTCCTTCCACTTCCTTTCTCTGTCTTTTTCTCTCTTTCTCCAGTGATGGATTGACTCCTCGGCGGAGGTTCAGGGCCTTGTTGTTGTGGAGTTGCAGGCAGAGGGACGTGCACAGATGGCGGGGGAACTGGAGGCTGGGGGTGGAGGGTGGAGGCCTGGATCTGTATGTGTGGTCTGATCTCTCTCCGTCCTCCGCCTTCTCTGCATGGAAAAAAAAAGGGGGGAAAAAGGAAAGCATGGAGCAGGAAGCGTGGGAGGTGGGGGTAACAGCACTGATTGAAATATAGCCATGGGCTGGTGGTCATGTGAACTTTCTGCCTTCATGTTTGCTGCCTTGAATTTGGTCATCTTTACCTACAGTTTATATGAAGGCAGTTTATTAAGCCTGATAAAAATCCATTCATGTTGATAACAGTATCTTTTGAATACCCTACCAAAATAAATAAATAAATAACATGATGCACAATGTATCAAAATACAGAGTTTGAACCTATTTTCCTTCTGACAGGTTTAATGATACAATTACAGTGGTGACGTATTTCCTGAAGACAGTTGCACCTTCTTTTAGCAGATCTTTGGCAGAGAGGAGAGCAATTTTATTGGGTCTGTTAGTTTTCCACTTTAGTACTGAAACATTTTAATCTACTGGATGATTTAAAATTTAATTCTGCACAACTCTTATGAAACCAAAGACCTTGCTATGCAAACAGAGCAGTTGCTGGCCTTTGTAAATAATCAGGCTAGATTATAGTCAATCAGACTAACTAGTAAAACAAAGACTGCATGAATGGGCGCATGGTATTTTCTAATATTCATACTGCACATTTTTCTCTGGACATGATCAACAGGCTGAATACTGAAAACGATTTCCACAGTGTCTCTGAAAGAGGACAGGGAAAAAAAATGGAGGGAGAAGTTTCAAGGAGACGGCGGGGTGGATGTGAAGAGTGGGAGGCAAGGGACGAATGAAATCAGCCAGCTGTGGTTTGATCTGTCCCATGTGATGGCAGGACCCCCCTCTCTCACTCCATTTCTTCAACTCTCCCTCCTTCATTCTCCCAGTCCCTAAAGTCTCTCCTCTCCGGCTTCTCTGAGCAGAAGGAGGCACCCATGGGGGCTCTCTATTTTCTGTCACCCATGAAATGATGCATACAACACAACAGAGCCCAGCACAACACCCCCCCTACCAACACACACACACACACACACCACCACCACCAAACATTCACATACAACTCTCACCCAGTTTCCTTTCCCCTAAGATCCCCACCGTCACCCCTAAGACACACACACAAAACATGCACCTCATATCTTCTGCATTGAATAACACAGAGGGGACCAGGAGCTCCCAGGAAACTCGGATCATCAGGAAAACCCCAGGGTCTTTTCTTGCAGTGGATCTGACTGCTCTCCTCACATGAACGATCTACGAGTCAACTTCTACTTACACTCTGGCATCCTTAAATGAAGTGTATTGCAATAACTTAGTCGTATTTCGTGTCACATTAAGCAGCATTGATACGACAAGATACTGTTAAGATGCTTTGTTATTGACATTGTTTAATTGGTGCAATAATTTAAAGGTGACTCTCTATTTAAAGAGTGTGACGAATCTTTTAGATACCGCAGGCTCCCTTTCAAATTGCACATTGATAGACTTGCAGGAGTGTAAAGAGGATTTCTCCCTGCACATGTTCACAAAGTGGTGTTACAAAGGAATGGAGAGCAGAACAAACAAAGGGAATGAAGGGTAAATAATGTATAAGCAGTATTTTGTAAAACAATTTCCCCTAATCTAAGTTGAGCACACAAGAACAACTGAGATGTATAAATATTGTAGTGCACTGAGGATTTGCTCAGCTGTATTGAATGTGTGTGTGTGTGTGTGTGTGTGTGTGTGTGTGTGTGTGTGTGTGTGTGTGTGTGTGTGTGTGTGTGTGTGTGTGTGCGTGCGTCAGAGAGAGGTCAGGTGGGGCAAACAGAGGATGAGTAATGTGAAAGAGCTCAGATGTGAACATGGCCAGTAACAATGAATGAGTGACAGGACACATGCCACTCGATAATGAGAGGTTCACACCTGCATCTTAGCCTCTCCTGTCCCCACTGCACTCACCCACCCCTCCACCATACACACACACACATATGCCCACATATATAGCCCCCCCCCCCCCCCCCCCCCACACCCTCCCCGTGCAAGTCCACCACCACCCTCCATCCACACCACCATGTCCGCCCTCACAATGACAATTCCTCCGTTGTGCCTGAGACATGGCAATAATAACAAGACAACATGTAGTCAAACACCAGTGATGCGATCACCCTTCGGGTCAATCAACATCTTGTTTTACAAATGAGGAAAGGTCGAAGTTTTAAGTGTGGATACAAGTTGCAAGCTGTATTTTCATTTTAATATGGATGTTGTTTTAAATTGGTTGACTGCTACAGTCCGGCTTCTGGGACAATTAAGAAAGCACAGAGAATAAGGGTTTGTATGAGTGTTTTAATTGATTTCCATGTGACACATAGTGCCATTTGCAAAAGAAGGAGTGATTTTTTTCCATTTCTCATGAAAAACACTGTATTCAATTCAATTCAATTTTATTTATATAGCGCCAAATCACAACAAAAGTCGCCTCAAGGTGCTTCATAGATACAGAGAAAAACCCAACAATCATATGACCCCCTATGAGCAAGCACTTTGGCGACAGTGGGAAGGAAAAACTCCCTTTTAACAGGAAGAAACCTCCGGCAGAACCAGGCTCAGGGAGGGGCGGCCATCTGCTGCGACCGGTTGGGGTGAGAGAAGGAAGACAGGATAAAAGACATGCTGTGGAAGAGAGACAGAGGTTAATAACAGATATGATTCAATGCAGAGAGGTCTATTAATACATAGTGAGTGAGAAAGGTGACTGGAAAGGAAAAACTCAATGCATCATGGGAATCCCCCGGCAGCCTACGTCTATTGCAGCATAACTAAGGGAGGATTCAGGGTCACCTGGTCCAGCCCTAACTATATGCTTTAGCAAAAAGGAAAGTTTTAAGCCTAATCTTAAAAGTAGAGATAGTGTCTGTCTCCTGAATCCAAACTGGAAGCTGGTTCCACAGAAGAGGGGCCTGAAAACTGAAGGCTCTCCCTACCATTCTACTTTTAAATACTCTAGGAACAACAAGTAGGCCTGCAGAGCGAGAGCGAAGTGCTCTAATAGGGTGATATGGTACTACAAGGTCATTAAGATAAGATGGGGCCTGATTATTTAAGACCTTGTATGTGAGGAGCAGGATTTTGAATTCAATTCTGGATTTAACAGGAAGCCAATGAAGGGAGGCCAAAACAGGAGAAATCTGCTCTCTCTTTCTAGTCCCTGTCAGTACTCTTGCTGCAGCATTTTGGATTAGCTGAAGGCTTTTCAGGGAGTTTTTTGGACATCCTGATAATAATGAATTACAGTCGTCCAGCCTGGAAGTAATAAATGCATGAACTAGTTTTTCGGCGTCACTCTGAGACAGGATATTTCTAATTTTAGAGATGTTGCACAAATGGAAAAACGCAGTCTTACATATTTGTTTAATATGTGCGTTGAAGGACATGTCCTGGTCAAAAATGACTCCAAGGTTCCTCACAGCGTTACTCGAGGCCAAGGTAATGCCATCCAGAGTAAGAATCTGGTTAGATACCATATTTCTAAGATTTTCAGGGCCGAGTACAATAACTTCAGTTTGATCTGAATTAAGAAGCAGAAAGTTAGCGGCCATCCAGGTCTTTATGTCTTTAAGACATTCCTGCAGTTTAACTAATTGGTGTGTGTTATCTGGCTTCATGGATAGATAGAGCTGGGTGTCATCAGCATAGCAGTGAAAATGTATGCTATGTCTTCTAATGATGCTGCCTAAGGGAAGCATGTATAATGTAAACAGAATTGGTCCTAGCACTGAACCCTGTGGAACTCCATAATTAACCTCAGTGTGTGAAGAGGACTCTCCATTTACATGCACAAATTGGAGTCTATTAGATAGATATGATACAAACCACTGCAGTGCAGTACCTGTAATACCTACAGCATGCTCAACAGTATCGAACGCTGCACTGAGGTCTAGCAGGACAAGCACAGAGATGAGTCCACTGTCAGAGGCCATAAGAACATCATTTGTAACCGTCACTAAAGCTGTTTCTGTGCTGTGATGAGCTCTGAAACCTGACTGAAACTCTTCAAATAAACCATTCCTCTGCAGATGATCTGTTAGCTGTTTGACAACTACTCTTTCAAGGATTTTTGATATGAAAGGAAGGTTGGAGATTGGCCTATAATTAGCTAAGACTGCGGGGTCTAGAGATGGCTTTTTGAGTAAAGGTTTAACTACAGCTAGCTTGAAGGCCTGTGGTACATAGCCGATTTTTAGAGATAGGTTGATCATATTTAAGATTGAAGCATTAATTAATGGCAGGACTTCTTTGAGCAGTTTTGTAGGAATGGGGTCTAAAAGACACGTTGATGGTTTGGAGGAAGTAATTAGTGAAGTTAACTCAGAAAGATCAATTGGAGAAAAAGAGTCTAACTTAACATCAGTGGTACTAAGAGTAGCTGTAGATAATATTACATCTGTGGGATGATTATTGGTAATTTTTCCTCTAATGATAAAAATTTTGTTTGTGAAGAAGTTCATGAAGTCATTACTAGTTAATGTTAAAGGGATGGTTGGCTCAAAAGAGCTCTGACTTTTTGTCAGCCTGGCTACAGAGCTGAAGAGAAACCTGTGGTTGTTCTTATTTTCTTCAATCAGTAATGAGTAGTAAGATGTTCTGGCTTTGCGGGGGGCTTTCTTATAAAGCAACAAACTATTTCTCCAGGCTAAATGATGATCCTCTAAATTTGTGACACGCCATTTCCTCTCCAGCTTACGAGTCATCTGCTTTAGTGTCATCTGAGAATTATACCACGGAGTCAGGTACTTCTGATTAGAGACCTTAGTTTTCACAGGAGCTACAGTATCCAGAGTCGTACGCAGTGAGGAGGTGAAATTATTAACAAGATAATCGACCTCTGTTGGGGTAGCGTTCAGATAGCTGCTCTGCTCTATGTTGGAACAGGGCATTGAGGATGATAACAGTGGGTGGATTATATTCTTAAACTTAGTTACAGCGCTTTCAGAAAGACATCTACTGTGATGAAGTCTACTCTCCACCGCTGTGTAATCAATTATTGTAAATGTTATCAGGAAATGATCAGACAGGAGAGGGTTTTCAGGAAACACTGTTAAATGTTCAGTTTCTATGCCATATGTTAAAACAAGATCTAGAGTGTGATTAAAGTGGTGGGTGGGTTCTTTTACATTTTGAGAGAAGCCAATTGAGTCCAATAACAGATTAAATGCCATGTTGAGGCTGTCATTTTTAGCATCTACATGAATATTAAAATCACCCACAATAATTATTTTATCTGAGCTCAGAACTAAATTAGATATAAAGTCTGAGAAATCAGACAGAAACTCTGTGTAAGGCCCAGGTGGACAATAGATGATAACAAGTAAGACTGGTTTCTGAGTTTTACAGCTGGGGTGGACGAGGCTAAGCATCAGGCTTTCAAATGAACTAAAAGTCTGTCTTGGTCTTTCATTAATTAATAGGCTGGTGTGAAAAATTGCTGCCACACCGCCCCCTCGGCCTGTGCTTCGAGATTTCTGGTAGTTAGAATGACTCGGGGGTGTTGATTCATTTAACCTAACATAATCATCCTGCTGCAACCAGGTTTCTGTAAGGCAGAGTAAATCAATTTGTTGATCAATTATTAAGTCATGTACTAACAGAGACTTGGAGGAGAGAGACCTAATATTTAATAATCCACATTTCACTGTTTTACTCTTTGGTTCAAAGACTCTCTTTGGTACCACTATCACGACAGAGAGCTAGTGGTAAGGTTACACATTGCAGCACCTTTAAACGTTAAAAGTTAAAATAACTAACTGTAACATAACTTGAGATATCAGCGGTCCTCACAGATGTGCTTGAGAAACAGTGAGGAAAACCCTCATCTGATGATTTGACTGAGATGTGACTCTGAGCGGTGCGAAGCATTTCACAATAAAACATACAAAATAGAAATGGCCCTCCTCATAACCAGGGATGATTTCCTTTATGAATGTGTCAAGCAGAGGACATACAGTATTTTCCCTTCTTTGAAATATTTTTCTTTCGCGCAAACAACCTTTACAAACAACAGGTGCTCAAATTAAAAAAAAAAAAAAAAAAAAAAGGGAAGTCACTCGTGTCTATTTCTACATCTTACTCTGTTTCTCCCTGTCTCTGAGATAGTGGCATAACCGGGAGCAAATGGTAATCTGGGGCTGTCACCTCAGTCAAAAGAAAACATTATCCAGCATGTCACTCTGTTCACCTCAAGGACAAAACCATGTGCGAGAGAAAAAAAAATTATTTGCATGAAAAAGTGCCAAAGATGATGCATATGCAGATGCATAAAAGAAATCAATGCAAGGCTGTCACGGGTAAAGCCTGCTTTACTTTAACAGGTTGATGCAGGGCACTACACAAAATGCATTTGCTATTTCAGTTTATAGACACGTGAAAGAGAAAGTTCACACATTGCCACAAGCTTCTCAGGAGTGGATATCCCAGCAAATTCACCCCAAGGTTAGAACGTGCAGTCCTCAGAGAACTTGCCAAAACCCAAGAGTTACAATTCAGACTCTACAGGCCTCAGTTAGCATGCTGAATGTGAAAGTTCATGACAGTTCAATTACAAAAAGAATGAACGGTCATAGCTTTTTTATAAAGGGTGCCCAGAGGGGTTGCCTCTGAAACCAACAACAACACTTCTGAATGTTCTTTGGACAGAAAAGACCGAAGTGAAGATGTCTGGCCACACAGCATTCACAGAGAAAAAGAAACACAGTATGTCAAGACAAACACCTCATACCAGCTGTCAAGCATGAGGGTGGTGAGGTTATGATTTGGCCTTGTTTTGTCACCAAAGGTCCTGGGTCCCTTGCAGTCACTGCAAACTCTAGAGTCAAATGGTAAAATGGTAAATGGCCTGTATTTGTATAGCGCTTTACTAGTCCCTAAGGACCCCAAAGCTCTTTACACATCCAGTCATCCACCCATTCACGCACACATTCACACTGTGCGAATCAAATGTGAAGCCATCTGTCCAACAGCTAAAGCTTGGTCAAAACTGGGGAATGCAACGTGACAATGATTACAAGCAATGCAGCTAATCTATAACAGAATGGCTGAAAAAGAAAAGAATCAAGGTGCTGCCAAGTTAAAGTCCACATCTCAATCTGATTGAAAAGCTATGGTGGGACATAAAGAGAGCTGTGCATAAACCAACCTCAAATGAATTATAGCAAAGTTGTAAAGCAGAGTTGGGCCACAATTCGTGAGCATGATCTGAGAGACAGATGAAGACATACAGAGAACGATAACATGCAGTTATTGCTGCTAAAGGTGGCTCTACAAGCTACTGAATCATGGGGTGGACTCTTTCCACCGAACTGCAAAGAGTCCTGTGAAAACTTTGATTTTTCACATGACTATAGAGTCTCTTTTGCAAGAGTGTCCTGGGCCTAAATAGGCTTTATTGACCTAGCTTGTTTGTTGTTTACAGGCACAGCAAGATGAAAACAGCTGCCTGGGTTCAAATCCAGGAGCCTCTTGCTGCAAGGGAACAGTTCTTACCGCTCAGCAGCTCCACAGCCTTCCAATGTTGTCAAAGAAATAATCGAAAAGTATATAATTTATAGCTATATGAAACCTAAATGTCATTTTATCATTTCTTTTCCGTTCATAGCATCCCCCCACACCCCCTCACCCACACCCAAAAGCATCTCTCAGTGTGTCTTTCCTCTTTATCTCTGTCTTACTGTTTCTCTCTGCCTCTGCCTCTGATGTTCATGGGGAGATCTCAACATCCCTAAATCATCATCAGAATGAGAAAGGAGTCCCAGGGCTAATGCAATGCAGATATGTTGTCTTTTGTGTCGGAATATGAGAAAAGGAATTTATGTGAGGCGCTCGGCGAGTCAGAATTCATTTCTTGCTCGAGCTTTTGCCCTGCAGTCAAACGTAAACTGACTGCAGACTCAGCTGGCTGACTGAGTGAGGACACACACACACACACAAAGACATTTGAGGGCACACACAACCACGCACACACACGCACACACACAGATACATAGACATGCAAACTCAACCCACTCAATATACACGCATGAACTCCCTAAACGCTCAGCACATCTATACACTCACATTCAGCCCAATAGCCTGTGTCTGTGCGCTCACCGCGGCCTCCTTATCCTTGAGTGACAGGTGTACATGGGTGGCACAGTGGCCGCCAATAATGTCCACAGACCATGGTAACAATGGCTGGTCTCCAGGGAAATGTGGAGCCTGACTTTTGCCAGTCTTCAGACATGAAAAGAGAACATTTCAGGTGGCAGCGAGAGAAAAAAAAAGGAAGGAGGGAAAAAAAGCATTTTGGGGGCTTGTGCTAATCAACATTGCCGTCGGCAAGCGCTTTGATAGAGAAAATGGATTCTGATCCTTGATTATAATATAGGACACAATCTAAAAGAGCTCAAACACACACGGAGCTTGAATAAGTAAACCGAAAACCAAGAAAATTGGCTCGCCTTGACCATTAGATACATCATTGTGATCATTCCGTTAACATGTGAAGAATAAACACGAGCGCGTTAATCCAATACACACTCACTGTACACAGATTAAACATATGGCATGGCAGATTAGACATGAGTAAAGTGAACATAAAGAAGCAAATATTAACAATGAACAGGTTTTGCTTCAAACGGCATTATGTTCTTCTGATTCTGAGAAAACCTGCAGAGGATGAATATGACTGATGACGCTGAAAGAGACACCTAACCGTCTGTGTGTCTGTTTGCTTACAATGTGCGAGGACGAGAGACAGAAAGATGGAGAGAAAGGGAGAGGGAGACAGGGAGTGGTGTACTCTTATCAGTCTTCCCAGTCCTCAGCAGCAGCAGATAAACAGAAGTGTGAAGGGCAGTTGCGCTGCAGGGGGCTGATTGACATGGCTGACGCCCAAAGAATTACACACACTAACACACAAGCGCATGCAGAAACCAACACGTATTTGCTTTTTTGCCTTCTTCACTTGTGCAAATATCCACAACTGCATCATCTAGTGACTATGAGTGAGACTTTCTGCATTAGTACAGTCCAATGGGCAAATTATAGGCCTCAAATGTATGAATTACTAGAATTACTTTCACTTAAATCAATCCAGAAATAATACACTGAGAAGCCAAAACACTATGACGATCCCAGCTGCTGGTCCTCCACGTGAAGCCAAAACAGCTCCAACCTGCTGAGGCATGGACTCTACAAGACCTCTAAGGTGTGCTTCACTATTTGTCAGCTCGAGTCTGAAGCATATCACTGAAGTAGAGTAAAAAGGGGGAAGCTGCTGTGGATCACCCAGGTCAAACACATCGCCAGACACCCAGTCTCAAACCTCAGACCTGAATGACACCACAGGTTTTTCTGCTTTGTAGATGTTTGGACCCGATCAGCTGAGCGTAATGATCGGATCCATTACCTAAAAAACAAGCTCCCCAGCTTTGTGTGTTCTGTGGTGAACTAATCAAACAAAGAGGGTTTTCCTACTGAGATATTCAGATATACCTGAATGATTTATAGACCTCAGAAGATTTGAAAATAATCACATCTTCACACAACTGGAAGAAGAAATAACTCAAAAAGATTTTTTATACCTTTATTTTCTTTCTTTCCGCTTGAACGACATTGCCATCCCATTCATTTATTGCAGGGTGGGAACCACTGATCTCATTAATGCCAATGTCAGAAATTATTCTTGTTTTTTTGAATCATCTGAATCGTCTGATTTGCGCCACAAAGCAGTCACCCCTAGTGTCATAAAACAGTAGTTTCTTTTTTAGTTTTTCTACAAAGAAAAATAGAAATAAATAAATTTAAAAAACCTCAAAATATAATCCAGCCCTTGTTGCTTTATGGTTGTCAAAGAAATATCTTAAAATCGTGCCACCATGCTTGATTTATGCGTTCCCCCAAAAAATAAAAAATACTTGTATCATCACTCAATTGCGAATGAAGTCAGTCACATAAATATAGACTAATTCAAGCCACACCGCGTGTGTATGAGTGAAGATAAACTCTACCTCAGTACCAGCAGCTGAAAGTAAATGGGGGATTAAAGCTGAGGGGAAGAAAAAAGGGACTCGGCCATGTCACTGGGGGGGGTGAGTGAAAATGACAGGGAGTGTTGATGGACAGCCAGAATGCACTTTGTGTATGTGTGTGTGTTTTGAATCTCTATGTTGTGTGCTTTTGCATGCACCACACATGTGCATGTACACCTCTATATGTACCACCCGTGCGTGTCCAGCATGCTGGGTTGGTTTGCATTCGTGAACCTGTGTGTACATGCATGCATGTATGCGTATGTGAGTGTTTGTGTACGTGTAGCAGATTATTGAGCAGGCATGCCCTGTGGCTTCATGCTGTTCCACACCAAACAGTGAAACCGATACCTTTTTGTCACTGATAAAACTGGATGGCCGGAGATAGGCATGCATATTATCACGCGTGCACACACCCTCGGCTCAATCGGAGCTGCCTTATGCGCGTACGCACGCACAGCGCTTACAGGGGTTTGTTTCGTGCATGCTATCTGTGCATGTGCGTGAGCAGTACACTCCTTCAAAGACACCATGCACTCTCCCTCCTACCCTTTCCACTTCCCCAGAGACAAAGTCCCAATTTCTCCATTGCCTGCGGTCAGAGAGAAAGATGGGGGGGGGGGGGGGGGGGGGGGGGGGGGTGGAGTGAGCAGGAGGAAAAGAGCGGGATAGTAGTGAAAAGAAAACCCAGATGCTATCAGCCCACAGAGAGTCACCAGGGTCATTGTCATGTGTCAGTCAGTGTAACACAACTCTCCCTGATAAGCCCGTCCGATTGCTGTGATTTTGCCGCGATGGGTTACAGTGTGATACCGTTCTGTGTCGGCACTTCTGACGAGACACAAAATTAACCCCCAGCGCTTTCCCGATAAACATCTAAAATGGTTTTGGGACCCCAGGGGCTAATGGGAAGAGACGGGAAGCTATCAAAATATCAAATGTGCGTGACAAGCGACACAAGGACCAGGTCTGTCAAACACTCACCTTTCAGAGTGTGATTTAACTCTGTGTCTTCCTACAAAGCCTGGCAGCACAGTGCAGAGAAATAAAGTCTACCTCACCGCCTCTGCCTGCACATGGTAAAGTGATATTTTAATAGACATTTATTTAGGTAACGCAATGTAAGGTTCCTGCTTTTAATTAGGTAAACAGCCCGTTAGGAGGAATCAATGGTGATCAGTTAATGAGGGTCGGCCCAGGCTAATAGTCGAGGCCATTTCTGTCTCACTTTGCTGAAATTGTCCTGAAAAGGAGTGAATGCAGTCATTGCTTTATGTCTGGTGCTGGTTTAGTAACAGATAGCTCTATTTTGGATGAGTATGTGGACCTGAGTGAATGCGTCCTTGGCGGGATATTTGAAGGACAGGAGAGCAAAGTGGTAGTGGGCAGAGTGTGCACGTGTATGTGTGTATGTGTCTTAGCTGGGTGACATGTGAAGGTGATGGGTGTCACCGGTGTCCCTGTCGTTCGAGGGCATGTCTTCGCCTGCTGGCTCTGACACCAGCCTGACTGACTTATGATCAGGATTTATCATTTTGATTTATGATGAGCCTGGTTTGTCCCTCTCGCAGCCAGGAAGATGGGGGGAGTCTAAGGTTGGATGTCTGTGTGTGTGTTTTTACACATGTGTGAAATACAGATACACCAATACAAACACACGCACACACACACACACACACACACACACACACACACACACACACACACACACACACATATTAAATGAAAGCTTGTGTGCCCCACTTGCTGCAAAAATTGGTCCCTCTAAAAGTTATTAATATTGCATTCGCTAAGATCACATCCTTCAGAAATCCTAAGTCTGATACCGGCGGTGCACACTGCACTTCCTTAGCAACTAGGAGGTGCTGTTTTTTTTTCTCAGAGTTGCATTGGTGTGATTTGGTGTCGCAGGAAGTGAAAATGATGCTCGAGTAGTTCCCAAGATTAAAAAAACACGAGTACGAAAACATGCTTTTGAGACTGAGCGCTAATTAATAGGACTTATTAAAACGTAAACACAAAAGCAGAAAATACAATTAAAAATGAAAACTGTGAACACTACATAAGGTGCAGAAAGCAAGCTGCGTGTCACTGGGGGTGAACTGTGAGTCATTTTCTCTTCATATTTTTCTGTAACAGGCAAGCAGAGTCTTGACTACTAAATGCCAGGCGCAGGGACATGGGGGCTATTTAGTAAACATCTTTCAATTCCATGCCAGCCAGCCAACCAAGCAGCCAGACAGCCTCTTAGCTTCTCCCTTCAATGTTGGGATGCAGGGGAAACAGGCCGTCTACAGACCCAGGGGATGGAGGGATGAGAGGGGAAAAGAAAAGGAGGAGGTGGGGGTGAAGAGATGGAGAAAAAGAGAAGGAGGGCACTGGAACACATCCACAGATTAACCCTCATGGAGGAGATGGAAAATAGAGCGGAACTGAACATACGTACGTGTGTGTGTGTGTGTGTGTGTGTGTGTGTGTGTGTGTGCATCTGCATGTGTGCAGCGAGAACGAGGCAGAGGGCAGATGAACAGCGACATTCAGATGGGCACCGACAGACAGCAGTGTCCATTTTATGTCTCTGGAGCGGAGACAACAGCAAAAAAGCAAATAGAATACACACCTTTAATTCTTCAGCGTGACCCTCTACCCTTCTATCTCTTCCTCCCTCCATCGCATCCTTTTTCCTTTCCACAAGCCACTGCTAATCCTCTCCTTCACACTCCCAAATAAAAGCAGCACAGAAGAGGACGACAGGGCAGGCATTCAGGGGGGGCTTGCAAAGAGCAGCTGATTTGTGCCAGACCTTCATCCATAGATGTAAGGCTATTGTGAGCCACATAAGAACGCATTGTTTGAATACCACAAAAAAGTTAGATTTTTCTTAGCAGGACTTTGCTGTTCAAGTTTTACTGTTCCAAATTATGACTCGAGTTTCAGGTCTAGACTACTGGCTCATTAGACCTTCCAATTATTAATGTAAGTTAGTATAATCTCACATAAGTTTAGTAATTCAAGTTCATTCAAGTGTGTTCGTGTGCCCTCATTAGCAAGTAGACACATTCAGAGAGTTGTACACACTAAATAATTTCTTCATTGTTACTGGATAAGTGAACTGCATCATCCTTTCATACTTTAATTTGCACTGTGTACTCTTCAATAATGCGCTTGCTGTTGCTATGTGTCAGTATTAAATCATTATAGTGTACTGATAACCAGTGTTGGGACTAACGCGTTATTAAGTAACGCGTTACAGTAACTACGTTATTATTGTGGTAACGAGCACGGTAACTAGTTATTATGCCAAAATCAGGAACGCGTTACTCGTTACTGGGATTTAGATAGGGTCGTTACTCGTTACTTCGTGTGGTGGCTATCGCGGAGCTTCCACAGATTCAGTAACATTAGCAAGTGGTGGAGGCAGCAGGTGGATGAAGGAAAAGGGACGCAGAAGGAAAAGAGACCCGAGGCGGCCGCCGGTCCAAGTGTGAACTGAACTTCAGGTAAGAAGTTATGACCTGCAGTCTCTCTGGGTCAGATATGAACCAAGCTTAGGTGGAGTTTATTTTCGTTATTCTGACTTTTTCCGTACTGCGTGCTAGCTAGCATGACGGAGTTTCTATACAGCTGGGTGGGTGCTATGAAGTTAATGATGTTGAACCTTATTTTGTTCATAAGTTATTAGAGTTGCCAACCGTCCCGTCTGGTATTCAGAGAAAATATTACGCGTTTCTTATTGAGGTGAAAAGGAACAGTTTGTCCCGTAATTCAGCTACAATGAAAAAGGCACAAAGCTGGAGTTATTCTGTGTCTTTGCTGCACAGCTGCCTCTTCTCCTCTCATTCTCCCCCCTCCCTCCCTCTCCCGTTTCTACTTCAATCATGAAACTGATCAATGATCAGCTGATCGGCTCTCTTGTTTGTTTATCGCTCACTTTGCGCCGAAAGAGGAAACCAGCGGATGTCGCGCTAAACAACAGCAGCACGTTTAAGCTTGATCAGCTGTTGTTAGAATTTATTTAATATTAATTTCTAGTATCAGCTGATGTTTGCTGGAGCCACAGCTGTAAAAAAGCTGCTGGTCATGATATGGTTTGGTTATCTGGTGAGAGGGAAACATGAAGATGAAACCAGGAGATGTCCTTACTGGATCATCAGAGCTGAACAGGTGATGGAGAAACAGGTTTACCTTTTAGGTGACATGAATGAGTTGAAGGGAAGTTATGAACTGTTTCTGAGAGACAAATAACCCCAGGATCCTTTTTTAGGTAGCTGACAGCTGGTAACTGTGCAGGTGCGGATCTAGCAAAGTGTGGCCAAGGGGGCATGTAGGGCATTAACAGGGAATGGGGGGCACAAAGAAATACTTTTCTTTCTTATTCTCATTTAAAATGTCTAGCTTTTAAAAAATAATTATCGGAATCTTACAACAAACGATTGATAGATTGATGCATATATACCATCAAAACAGTGTACATCACTGTCACAACAGCGTTTGTTTTCATTCAAAGGCTTTATGATTTTTCCTATAATGGTGGGCCAGTTTCTAGTCAAAATGCCCGGGCCAATTTTCTTTCCCAGTCCAGCCCTGTATGCAGCTCATCTGCAGTCTGGTATTACCTACATCTTCCTATTCAGAAGGCAGAATTTCTGAGTTCTGAGTACAATCGAAAGCACCATGACTGCAGTTTTTGTGTTGGATGTAAAAGGCGCACATGACTCTGTGACGTAGGCTAGAATCATGGCAGCAGTCAATGACGGTCCAGGCGTGGGATTTCTCTCGTGGAAATATGCACGTTATCATATCCTTTCTATTGGTAGGTGGCACAGTGCACTTGTGGCAAGTAAGCAAGCTAGAAGACTGGCAAAGTTATGGAAGAAACACATTAACAAGAGAATTCTGAGTAAAACCAAAGTTACTTTCCCTAGTAACTAGTTACTTTGAAAGTAACGAGTAACTTGAAGTAACTGAGTTACTTTTGAGAGAAGTAACTAGTAATGTAACTAAGTTACTATTTTAAAGTAACTTACCCAACACTGCTGATAACACACACTGTGTACATCATTATTGTCATTTAAGACAGGCAACAGGAGGAAAACTGCAAACTGCACTTATTTAAAATAGCTTTTGCATTTATGCTGAAATACCTCGTCATGCATTTATTACTTCTAGGCTGGTTTACAGTAATTCAGTATGATTTCACAGTTCTAAGTGTACCCCGAGAAGCTCTTCACCGGTTACCTGCTAAATCCAGAACTGAATTTAAAATCCTTCTCTGCACACAAAAGGTCTTGACTAATCAGGCCTCACCGTATCTTAAAGACCTCATAGTACCGTATCACTGTGGTAGAGCACTTTACTCTTCCTTTGGTCCTTAAAAGTAGAATGGAAGCCAAAGCTTTCAGGCCCTTCTTCTGTGGAACCAGCTCCCAGTTTGGATTTGGGAGACAGACATTCTCCCTTCTTTTAAAATGAGGCTCAAAACTTTCTTTTTTGACAAAGCTTATAGGATCAGGTGACCCTGAACCGCCCCTTCGTGGTTACAGCTTTCATGTTTCTTTCCTTGTCCATACTTTTATCTTCCCATCATTCTGATGCAAGTAAGTCTTGGTTTCATCTGTCCAAAGATTTTCCCTTGTAGATGTTTTCAGATTGGACTCTGTTTTTACAATTATGATTCAAAAACAAATTCAACATCTTGAATCAAATCCAAGCATTATGTCTACTTAATTCATCAAGAAAAAACAAAGGAACAGGTCTGGCCATGAACCTGCTTGTCAGTCACTTATCCAGTTAATTTGGGACCTGTGAAAATGGGGGACTGTGTGTAAAACATGGTTATAATTGCTGAAGAGTTAATGCAAAGTTTTTGTAGAAGCCTTTTGTAAAAGTCTGCACTTCGTGTGCACGTGTCATTGTTTAACCAACTGTAAAGAAGCTTGCCTTGAGAAAACAAAAGTTACCTGTTGCATCATAAAACAACTTTCTAAAAATCTTTGTATTTTGAGAATGTTTTGAATTTTGGCACTTTGACGTTGGTTACTCTTTACCAATGTTAGTTCTAGTGTTACATACATTCATGGTCAAGAACAAAGTTATGTTGTTCAGATTAGGTAATTCAATTGCATAAGGGTTTATTCATCCTCATATAGCCAAGCAAAATGAATGTTTACTTGCTTTTAACATAATACTTTTGCTCGCTTTGCCGATCACATGTTCCCTGCTGTGGTGAAAGCTGCCGCGTGTTTGTGAGTGCGTGTGCATGTATGCTCGCTGTATCTTTAGTGGTGGAAACAGAGAGCACAGCACAGATCCAGATACACTGTCAGATACACAGGGGAATAGCTGTGAGTGAGTACTGTTGGTTTGTTTGACAGAGACCTCTTACCCCTGTCTCTCACACCTCAGATACAGAGAGACAAATACACCGGGAAAGCAGATAGAGGCAGATAGCAGATGACTGAAAGGGAGAGCAGAGAGAGAGAAAAACATAAAGATAGACCACGAGGTGTGGAAGATGGGCCTGGGGAATAGGAGGCATAGCATAAAGGAGCAAGAGCAGAGCTCCAAAGGAGGGGCGACAATAAAAGGGTTGGAGAGAGAAGGAGAGAATTAAGGGAGGAGAGGGGTTAGAGAGAAAGGGAGGGGAAAGTGGGAGATAAGGAGGGAGAGAAAGCCTGGCACTGCACCGGGTAGTGGAGGGTTTATTATTCTCTGTAGCACTCAATCAAACGCCGGTCCCTCTGAACAGAGAGCAATGCTGGCGAATCATCCTGGGGGCTTTCTCTTTCTCTCCCTCTCTCTTTCTTTCTCTCTCTCCATCCCTCCACTCCTCGCACTCCCCCGCGCTCTCTCCCTGTCTTTTTTTTCCTGAGGTGTATGAGTGCTATCCATCTGTCAGCTGTCAGTGGCAGTGAGAGATATACAGAGCTGTCACTTCACGTCAGCCTAGGTTTGGGAAGGCCCTTTTTTGCAGCTGCCGCTCTACACATACTTTCCCCGTGGCAGCACGGGAGCGCTGCTATTAAAGCACAAATACAGGCGCACACACAAACACACAAACACTGAAGCGATATATTGTTTTACCAATACTGGAATTTCATTTTTTGATACAAAGCCAGTAGAAGTAGAAGATTATATTACCTTCAGTTATTTAAATAATATAAAAGCAAATGTGCAATGCTAGCGTGTGTGGAGGGGGAATCTTTAGCATCTCTGTCTTTGAGTGTATAGTTGAAACCTCATGGCCCAACAGAAAACAAAAGTTCACCGGCTGAGCACAGTTCAGCATAACAGCGAGACTTTTTCAAATGTTCGAAATTACAAAAGTTGAAAACAATTGACTTTTGCAAAGAAACTTTATCAATGTTCTATACAGATTATAGCTCCCTAGTACTTTTTCTGCTGTGATGTAGTTTTCTTAAAAAAAATGGTTTAGTAAGATTTTCAAATATCACACAAGAAATAAGTCAATTCATCTTCCATGGTGCAGGGTATGTAAGCCTTTAAATTCTTCATAACCCAGTGGACAACCTTAAGAAGAAAAAATACAAAAAACACAACACTGACCACTGAGATATCATAAATTCTGTGTTTCTGTTGATGTCGGCGCCCGATCAGAGTCCTGAACAAAACATGTTTGGTTTTTGTGAATGTGTGTGTCTTTAGTGGCATGAAAACGAGAGGACTTTGCTTGGAGGTTGAAAGAATGGCTTGGAGGTGGAGTTAGGATGGATATGAGGGTGTGTGTGAGTGTGTGTGTGAGAGGCAATTACACAAATTAATTGCAGACCTCTGCTGACACGACGCAGGAAGAAGACATGAAAGGTTCGCATGTGTGTTCTATGACAACAAGAGAAAAGGGGACGCGTGCGGCTTCCTTCCTTGCCTTCCATTTGTATATGTTGACAAGATTGCTGGGTTTTGTGCCTATTGTGCCACTCCTGCCATTCCGGCGCCAATTGTGTTTGGTTTGGGGGGTTCGTTATTAGAGGGTGACAGTTTCTGGGCGGAAACAAACACGACTCTGACGATTAACACCGTGTCACCATGTCAGCTCATACTGTAATCCTGATATTCTGTCTATCGCACATGTGTGCAGAGAAAGAAAGGGGGAGGTGGGAGGAAGGGACAGTGAGAATATCATATGAATAGAGCGGCAGAGAGGAGAAGGAGGCACGGCCCAGATCCCGGGAGAGACAGATAAAGCCGTGTCGTTCATTGAGGACATTGTGTACGTGGCGACATACTGTAATGCAATGTTAACATTCCTCCCAATCCCGGGCTCTCCACAGGGAAGAGCGAGGCCTGCTGGGGGATCTGTTTAGTTGATCAGACGTGCCAGTGCTCTTGCCAGGCCAGGGAACAGACTAGTGTAGGATATAATAAGCGAGTAGGGCGTGAAAGACTTGGATGAGATAAAGGATACTGCTGACTACAATAGCATTGTAAGGCTAAGCATGAATAACATAGCAGATAAAGGACAAGACAGTGTATAGTATGATCTGTGCTCTGGTATACAGTTGAAAATATGGTAATGGGTTACTATAGATGATGGTAAGATATGCAGCAGCCACTTTGGGGTGTTTTTGTGTTGATAAGTGGGTAGTGACAACCTCTAACAAGCCTTTATTCTTGTTCTTCACTGCTATCTTGGGCGAAAAATTGCACTAATTTCTTAAAGAATAATGATTTTACCTGTAAAATATACTGTATCATGATCTTATATTATATGATATGGCTAATCTACGTAATTGCTCAAGATTATATGAAAAAAAATCTGTGCCCAGTTTGACTACTGTCTATATATTACTTCATCAGCACATCGACTATATTGGCAAAGGTGATGGGCCACCTACACATGACGCCTATAGGAGCTGATTGGCCATGGAAACCGATGCCATGGAGCTGTGGGCACAAAGAGGAGGAGGTTTGGAACTTTGCAGTTATTGAGTCAGCAGAGCTTTGGCGACTTTTACGCAGTATGAGTCTCAGAACACGTGAACCCAGCTCTATAACGTTACATGGTCTGACAATCTGTCAATATCGGAATTGCCGTGGTGTTAAACGCCTCCACTTTGCAATAATACCCCTTATGGAACATCAAGGAGGAAAGTAATTTCATAAGCAGAGTTGTTGCAACAGTGCCATGCTCCGATTCAGGGAGCTCTTTAGACACCCATGCCAACTTACAGTAACATCTGTGCGTCATTGTGATGTTATTCTCAAACGCCAAGCTCATAGACTTTAAAAGATACACAAAGCCCATGGGTCCAAAGCCACTGAAAAAGTGCCTTAAACAGTCTTTCTTTATCATGGTCAGGGAGGGAAGGCTCATAGTTCTAGTAACACAATGGTCATTTTGTAAACTTCAGGCTTAATTGGAGTAAAATACACAGTAAAACAATGGGATTGACAAGTCATATGTGTATTTCGGTTTACCAGTCAGTTCAAACCCTCACTTGTAAAATCCCGTTTCAGAACTCCAAGATGCCAACTCCAGACTTAGAAATGGAATTTCTAAGTCTGGATTAGTGACTTAGCATCTTATATAGATAGTCCATGGTTGTGTCTAATCTTTTGTTACCTTTTAGCTCATCATCAATGGGATTGCCTTTGATTTTCCTCACATCAAAGGTACACTGCTGCATTCAATTTACCGTTTTTACAAGAACTATTCAAATCGAAACTATGGAACAAAAAAGTAGGGGACTTTTAATAGGATAAGACCGGATGGAATTGGATAAACTGGCTGTTTGATAGTCAGATACTGTTTCATCCCTGGGCTTTGACTGGTGTGGCAGATACAAAAACAGCAGAGTATGGGGGGATGAGTTTGGATGGGACTTAAAAGGTTATTATTCCATTGGACACAGTAGCTTTGCAGAGGAAGGTGACGGTAGGCCAGTTTATCTACAGGCATTTTTTTTCTATCAGATTGTAACTCAGCAGCACTCCAACTGCAACTCCGATGCTACTGCGGGCAGATTGGCTTCACCTTCACACTCTCAATCAGCTTTTCTGTCATAGAGGTGTCACATTAACATACATGCATGCACACATGCCATACAAAATAGATGGCAACTTGCAGATGGGCATGTTTGTGTGCGAGCAAATGCACATGCAAACACACACATGCTCTCTACCCCCTCCTCCAGCACCTCTCAAACCCATTATTGGCAGCAGTTCAGTGACGGCTGTGTGACTGCCAGTACTGCGGATCTGCTCCTGGAGCGAGCTCTCCCCATCAGCACTGGCTTGATTACCCTGATGTATGCACACCCAGACACTTGACAATCTCTCAGCATTTACATATGCAGCCTCAGCACTCCACACTACTTCTGATGTGAGGTGTATGCGCGCGAGAGTGTTTGTGAGATTTACCGTGCGTGTGTGCGAGAGAGCGCGAGCACTCACGAGGCGAGTGGGAGAAGACGGGGAGAAAGGAGGAGAGAAATGGCAGCTCTCGCTCGCTAAACGTAAAACAAACAAACTTTAATCCGACGCCGAGCCCCTGCTCTTCAAAGCGGAGACGGAAGTAAGCGAGAGAGAGCGAGAGAGAGAAAGAAGGGGGGGAGAGCAAGAGACGCCGCACCTAAGGGCGTGCAATGCCGTAAACACACAAACAGAGCGTTTACCAGCCGGCCCGTTATTCACTCTCATGTCAAACACATAGCACTCAGAACTAACTAACACACACACTACCGGGGATAGAGCTGTGTTAAAGCCTCACAAAAGCTTGCACTTGACTGATGTTTTTCTTTCTTTTCAAATGAAAAATCATCATACAAACAACCTCCCTCACCCCCAAACCTGATTCAAACGGGCCTGCCTCTTGTTCTCTCTTTCTTTCCATCTCTGTCAAAGTGAAGGAAGTGTCGATGAGAGGCAGAAACAGAGAGAGAGAGGGAGAGGAGGTCTGGGGAGTTGCACTGTGTCTATCCTTTTTGGCTGGCGCTTCACAGGGAAACCAGGCTCGGCTGATCATCATTAAAACGCACACAACTTGACATGTTTATTTAATGGCTGCTCCCGGCAAAGACGGCAAGCTGCTGCTATCTCTCACCGTCACATGTTGATCTACCACTGTGCCATGTGTGACTGCGAGTGTAGGAGAGAGAGTGTGAGCGTATTGACATTATTCTTTATGCGCCTTTAACTTTCTGTGTTCTGCAAATTAATATTTTTCCTTCACTGTACGTACAAGGGGCGCCTGTTACTCTGCGCACATAAAGTCAGGTCAGGCCGTCGTGTGTTTGGATTAAGTGGATCGGACTGATTGTTTCTCACACCATTGCAATATTTACACAAGATTTTACTGTGAGTGAACATGCAATCCAGATTTCCAGCCTTCTCAAAATCTCTAATCTAAACAGTCCATGCTTTAGTTAGCATGCCAAAGCAGCGCCACCCTGCTGCTATCTTGATTTCTCAGGTCACTGACAGCTTCCATAAATACCTTTGAGGCTTCAGATCACATTGGCCAACAATCCAAGAGTCCCACACAATCCATTAGTGAAGCACACTGGGATCAGAGATGAAACATTTATTTATGTTCTGCAGCTAATGCAGTAGCAGCAGGGTTTTTAAAAGGGCTGATTGACTATCCCTCTGATTTTGAGATTATGTCAATAGATTGGATTTTTATGAAGAAACCAGATTTGAACTGCATGGCAATAAAAGTTTTTCTATGGCAATTTTAACCACAGTCATTTTACACAAATGTATTTAAAGTCTTTGTAATTTGTGTAAAGGCTTTGAGATTTAAAAAAAAATACATTATTGATTGTGGGGAAATATAATTTTTACAACTGCATCTTCAAACGGATTCTAGGATATCACTTTATCAGTTGGTGGTGGGAATTACAAACATTTGAAGCGAGTTCCAGCTGGAGTGCAACACTGGGGCCATCCCAATAAACACAAGTTTGTATTCCCCAAAAATGTAGTTTGATGACCATTAAAAGAGTTTCTGAGGGTAGCCGCATAGGCAGAGACCACTTCTCAGGTCAGAAAAGATCTTCAAAGGCTACTCCCAGTCAGCTTTCATGGGGAAAAGAGTTCAAATAAGGGAACACTGGTAAATTGTAGCATCTATCAATAGTCTATTGAAAGGTTTGGAGTTTCCCTCTTTAAATCAAAGATACAACTTTGGTTACATCGTCTGCATACTCATTGGTCACAATTTACACCACGCACCACCATCGCCATGGATAAATTCCCAACCTGTGGGAGATCAGTGAAATTTGGTTTTCCGTTGTACATACAAACCAGCTGTGGCAAAGATGTACAGCATTTGTTAATATAATAATACTATCTTTTATATGATTTTAATGAAGACCAACTATACTCCAGGTATGAAGTTTGTGAGAGTTGCATGACAGTTATGCAATAATTATTTCATCTATTTATATGCAAAGGCAGTATGCACACAGTTAGCTTCAATATTAAGTCTTCTGTTAGAGAAAAAAAAACTATTACAAGAAAAATCATTGCAGAGATAGAACGTATACGTTTTACATTACAGGTAGTCATCTGCTCCTTTATACTCTATCTATACTGTAGGTTTAAGGATAATGTGTAAACTGTGTTAATGCTGACACTAAAGTAGTCACGCACAGACTTCCTGAGGTGGAATTTTAAGACTGTAAATTTGACTATAGCAAACAACAGGCTGTATCTAACTGCTTAGCATGGCATCCCTAAACATGGTTTAACCTACTTGCTGCAGCAGTGAGTAAAACAAAAAAAACTAAAGAACAAAATATTATGCTTGTGGGTGAAGCAATAAAGAGAAAAGAAGAGTGAGCAAAGGGGGGATCAGAAGTATAGAACAGAGCATCAGTGTGTGTGTGTGTGTGTCTGTGTGTGAGTGAGTGAGAGACTGCAGGGTGGATTAAGGCAACACACTTTCTTTTTTGTTTGTTTGCGCGTGTAAACGCAGTTTTGATGAAATATTAATGGCGCCTTCCAAAATGCCTTGTAAAGATTCCTCTGTCTTTGACTTCTCCATCTGTGGCACCTCAGGTAGGCATTTAGTATGCTGTTCTTTCTGTCATGGGGGAACCAGCAACCCTCGGTGTGTCGAGCTGTCAGCGCAAATCCGCTGCCACCCCGTCTCTTCCACCACCTCCGTGACACACCTTTAGTCCCGCAGTCTGGGAGCCTGCAGCCCCGCCCACCCGCCTACCTATCTGCCAGCCAACGTTGCCGTGACAAAACGAAAAAAATAAATAAAAAACTTTGCACAAAACATTTGTTGTTGCACTTTTATAGTGATAGGAGCGAATCAGATAAAAGATACAACAGAAGAGTTGTTTGATTGACTTCTAGTTCACGTTTCCTGATGGAAATCTCCTGTTCTTCTCCAAATGCACAGAGACACGCTTTCTTCTGATGTGGATCAGGTTGACTAGGAGCCTGATGACATTGATTGTACTTCAGAGAGCTGCTTGATTGGCAGCTGCCAAGGATCTGAGGCTCATATCCCACCAGTCCACCCACCTAAGCATCATCTCAGAGCCCCTGCCGAGGAATCAGATACACCAACAGTCCCTCATCTCCCCGTACTCCTGCTAATGTTCCCTGACTCAGAGAGGGTAAATGATAGCGCTTGTCGACAAACAATGGTTTTGCTTGTGGTTTGGCGATGAGAACCTCGCTTTGGGGGGATGGAATCAGATAGAGAAGGCAAAGTTTCTGACGTCCATTGGCATTTAGTGCCCTGTGAGATAGCTGTCAATCAGACGCTGTGTTGTGATTACAAAAGTGAAGCAGTGTCATCATGAGTGGACAGCGAGAGACACCTAGAAGGCTTCCTGTCACAGGGAATGGCTAATTATAGTTTATACTATGTGTTCTTGGGCTCGCCAAGCATTATGAAAGACTTCATTTATAACATAGACATGCACATTTCAATCTTGTGACTTGAGGCTTGGGGGGTAAAAGCAAAAAAAAAAAGAAAGAGGAAAGAGAAAAAAGACACCAAAGCATGCTACAAATAGTCTAAGTTTATAGATCTTTTCTTTTCATGTGAACATGAACTGATGTAATTTATGTGTCTTTAAAAAAAAGATGGTTGAAGTATTTCCCTGCCCCCAAACCTCGTTCAAAGACAACATTTATATATACAGCGAGAGAGAGAGAGAATAAAAAAGATGGTGATTGTTGCCCGAGGAGGTATGGTTGTCATAAAAAAAAAGCTGGGTTGGGATTTGTTGGTGTCACTCAATAAATCAGTGGGAGTTTAATTACCAGCCTGGTGTGGAGAAGCCTTGACAAGCAAAATGTGTGCGTGTGTACCTTTGTGTATGTGTGTGTTGAGAGTAGAATCTGTGACAAGCACTAGCTCTGTGAGTTAGCATTCCTCCTGGGCCAGACCCTACCAAAAGCCTGACAGGGCACAGCAAATAAAAAAGAAAAAGACTCTCTCACACACACACACACACACACACACGCATGCACAACACACACACACACACACACACACACACAGAGGACTGTACCATTCTTCTATGACAGGGTGGGATAGATTTTGGAGACTGAGGGGTCTACTTAGAGAGTTGCAGCTCGGTCTCACACGCTAGCTAATCTGCTTCATTCAACCAACGTCTGCTCCCCTGACCCACAGAACACACACACACGCGCACGCACACATGCGACCTCCTGTTATGAACTGAGCTGGGTAGGAACTTTAGAAGCTAATCTCTGCCCCTTAGTCCAGCACACACCGACTCCGACCCTCAGCCCTGTAATCCTGCAACTGGAGGATCGGATGAGAGACGTGAGGAGAGAGACAGAAAACAAAACAGAGAGACACAAGGAGACGGAGGCAGCGTGAGGTGAAGTGTAAGGGAAAAGACACGGAGCAGGTGTTGACGCCGTGTAACATAAATGGGGGAAAACGTTCAGCGGCGTCTCCGTCTTGCTGCTCCTTCCACATTGTTCTAGATAATCTTAACGGTGGCCCTCAAATTAAATGATTAAATATTCCATTGTGATCTCAGTGCATAAACATGCTCGACAGAGTGTAAAAACCGACATTCTGTTTTGCCAATATTGCACACGGATTCCAATAAAGCCTTCGAATTGAACGAGAGGGGTGCGCCCATTCAGAAAAAGACAGGCGGAAAAAAAATAATCAGGAGAAAGTAGCAGGTAGAATAAAAGGTTGGCAGAGAAGCAAACACAGGTTTGACAAGAAGTAAGAGAGGTGACGATAAGCAATGGGTAATGTTTTTCTTCTCCAATTCCCTTTGAGGTAACATCCAACAATTTGAAGGTTCAATGGGCAAGATTACAGTTCTGTTGGAGATGAGTTAAAAATACAGGGTGACTTGTAACACTGTCTGTGATGAGTGAATGACACAAACACACACACATGGACGCCATCAGCGCGCTGCAGTGCTGTGCGCGCTGTTATTGGCTGTTTTCAACTGTAGCACGGATGAAAAGAGTCAGCATTACAGCTGTCAATTCAGATGGAGATCAGGTGGCGGGAATGAATGAGGCGACAGCAGATAGTGGCTCTGGTTTGTCGACACACACACGCACACAATCACACGCACACAGAAGACATTAATGTGTGCATGAACTGTATGCATGCAAAGGCATTTGCAGATGCTAACCCTTAAAAATAAATCCCAATTTAAATCCTCTTTTTCAGCTAAAGGATTGCGCTGTCATTCACTGATATTTACTGATCTTTTATTTTTTTCCTTTTCTTTTCTTTTTTTTTTGATCTGACTCTCTCAGAGTAAAAAACAATGGCAGCTGCTAGAGGACATATTTGTCTCCTCATTCAGCCCTTAAAGTGTACCAAATTTTTCATCTAGCAAATATCTGCCAATATTTCGAGCACGCTTTTTTTTCTTCCTTTCATGTGTTCAACAGGAAGAGAAATTTCCCAAAGAGAGTAATTAATTTCCTGGCACTTCAGTTTTTGGGGGCCTTGTAAGGCAAACGAAACAATAAGCGTGTAAAACACTCGACTGTACTGCAGATCTCGGCGCTAACAGACAGATGCCAATCTCTCTCTCTGTCTATCTACGTACCCCTCTCTCTCCACTTTGCTAGACATGTGTGCTAGTTGGCTGAGAGACATTAGCATTTGTTTTACCCCCCATCCCATGTGCTAGAGCCTCAGGCGCAACAGTCAAAGAGACACCACCACCTCCCAATATCTCATCTCATCTCTCAGTATGCACGAGTGTGAATGTGAGACAGAGAGTGTGCTCTCACTTATGCACATAAAAACACACGCTGTGGTTTTGATATGTGCCTTGCAAATCTGCAGAACTTTGATTTTTGTTTTTTTGCTTCCAATCTGCATAGAAAAACTCAAAGACTGTACATTTAACAAAACACATTGCTCTGTCACTGTTACTCTTATAGAGATAAATGCCAACAGGGCCATCACTTTTTTGTGTTTGAGCCACAGTGCAGCGTGCATGTGCTAGTGCGCCCCCTAGCTCTCGGATCAGGCCCATCCCCCCCACTCCGCCCCCCCCCCCCCCCCTTCCTCCTGCTGTTCCTCTCTTGCCCTACATATCAGTCCCGGAGAGAATAGACCCGTCTAACACCCGGCTTCACAGAGACGCTGTTTTGTCATGTTTTATATCATTCTACTAATGGCAAAAAAAGCAGGTCCTCTGACTAAAGACTGCAGTATCCCTAAAGATCTCTGGTAACAAATGCTCGGTAAGAAAAAAAAAGGAAAAAAAGAAAAAAAGTGACGACTTGCCTTAACTGAGCTCTCTGTTCTAACCAGCAAAAAGCTCTTGTTTTGTAAACAGTGTGAGAATGGCTGTGGGTTTTTTGTGTCGTATTTGTAATAGAGTAGAGAGGAAAAAAGAGAAACGACAGACAAGAGAAAAGGGAGGGAGAAAAGATGGGAAGAAGAGGGGGGGAGAGAGAAGGAGAGAGAGATCCAACAGATGGTAGATTTGGCGAGGCCTCTGCCATGCAGTTTATGTAAAAGCCTGTCTGGAAAGAGCACAGACCCCCGAAGCATCTCTCACATATTGAGGAGTCACAATCATGGCCAGGCTGCAAAGAGAGATGCCCCTAATGGCGAAACACTACTGTTTTTGCTTTCTTCAGTCACCTGGGAGTTTTTTACCCGAATGAGAACACCGCTTCCTGGAGGAAAAGCGTTGGAAAAAAACGAGCTCCCAAATTTAGAATAGCTGGGTTAAACAATTAGCCTTTAAAGTGGCGTAGAGTTCACGTAGCTCACGGTCAAAACACATGGCTGTAACGTGACTTATAAAACCACCTACGTTACGCCACCACTGAACAATGAATGAACAGTGAGCATGCTGATCACCTTTATCTCATGTTGGAGATGCATGTAAGGAGAAAATGACTGAAATTTTTCATTTAATCGTTTGCTTCGAAAAAAAAAAGTTAAACAAATGGTTCTTAAATTGGTCGTTAATGTGTTGGGTTTGCCTCTAACGCCGCTGTCTTCATTCGGTTTAGCTTTACTCGCTTTCCAAACTTTCGGACAACATCCTCAAATTACTCCTGTTCCTCTTTAAAGAAAGAAGAAAAAAAGAACGAACTGATTTGAAGATTTGCGATGGCGGTATCACTGCGCACCTGTACATCCTCCAACACACACACACACACACACACACACATAGCCCCAAAATGACCTATTTGTGAGCATGTGTGACCTGCGACTGTCGATCAGTGCAAATTTGTGAGGCAATGAAGCATGCAAGAGAGTCCCGTCAGAGCAGAGGCAACACATTGCCCCCATCTCCACCATTGAGTGTGTGAGTGTGTGTGTGTGTGTGTGTGTGTGTGTGTGTGTGTGTGGGTATGGGTAGGGCCACGAGGGGGAAGGAGCAGGGTGTAAAAGGCATCATGAATGTAAAGAAGAAAAGGGGAAGTGAGGATGGGAGAAGGGCAAGCGAGCAAGAGAAGTGGGAGAACTCTGCCACAGCGAGTGAAGCTCATCAAACAGTGTGATTTAGTGTCATCTGCTGGCTCGCTAAAGCCCCCTCTATCCCTGTAATGTTAAAAAAAAAGGACTTCTATTCAAGCCGGCATATTTTTATTCCTCCTCTTCTCTCTCATTTCACATGGGCTGCAGATGCCTTAATTGTGCTCGCTCTTCAAGGCAGCCTTTTCACTTGCTCTTGATAAGTCTTTGATATTCTGTGCTTCACTAATTGTAGTCACTGCAGTACATCTATCTTTTTTCAATTTCCTGATAATTAGCCTCTAACTCTTTCATCTGTCTTTTCAAGTGCACTAAATCTCCTTCTCTAATGAAAGTTACACTGAACCCAACAAGGTTGACGGCTGGTAAAGAAAAAAGAAAAAAACACTGACGTCTCTCACCCGCTCTCTCTCTCTCTCTCTCATTCGCTCTCTGTCTCTCTCTCTCCCTCGCCGTGGGCAGGCCCTGTCCTTGGGTTTCCAACGTGAAAATATTCAACCAAAAAGAACACAGGAGCTGTTTAATAAGAACATGCTTCAAAATGACTCGGGTTTAATGGATAGGAGATGTGAGGTGAGCGGAAGAGCTAACCTGAAGCGATCCGCTAAAAAGATCAAAAAACTCAGAAATCACTCAAAGCCACCACTGCACTCCCAAAAGACTGCAGTCATATCGAGAGGCTCGGAGTAATGAGCTAGATTGAAATATTACCAAGAGAGAGGAGTGGAGGGGGGAAGTTGTGTGTGTGTGTGTGTGTGTGTGTGTGTGTGTGTGTGTGTGTGTGTGTGTGTGTGTGGGGGGGGGTGATGTTATGTATATGATAACATATTAGCACAGCATCATTATCATTTGAGTGTGACAGCCTAGTTTGTACTCCGGAGCCCACCCTCAACTACTTCCTCGGTTAAAATGTATTCTTCCCACATGTTCAAACAACCCCCCCCCCCTCACCCCCACCCCACCAAAAATCAGAGCAGCAGCATGAAAAGCTGCGAGAGGTAGACAAAGATAAAGGCTATTTGAAGTACAAGGAGCGTTGCTGTAATAGTTTTATGTCTTTTGATTTGGCGTTTCAGTGGTGGAAACGCGTTACCGGGGAGCTTTGGTAAGAGTAAATGCAAACACAGACGGCATGAGAGGTGAGCACAGAGGAGAAGGAGGAGGAAGAGAGAGGAAGAAAAAAAAATAAAACAGGCATCAAAATTGATTTTTCAATCATGCTTGCTGTTTCAAGAGGGCGTCACATGTTCTAATGACCTCATCCCTCTTGTAGTGATGTGAGTTATTTCACACCGGGCCATTTTAAACTAAGAGGACTAAGGTGGTGAATGTGTGTGAGTGGGTGGGTGAGTGGGTGGGCGGCAGTTCGGGTAGGGTGGGGCACGGCGGGGTGGTGGGGGTTAGTGCTGCTGCCGCTAAGTAGGGCTCAAAGCAGTGAGGGGTAGTAAAGAGAAGAGGCGGGGTGGGCTAAGGGAATGGTTAACAGGGTCATTTAGATTGGATGGGAGATCGATACTGAGAGGTAGAGAGGAGGTGCATCTCTGTCACTGTGATGTGTGGCTTCTGTGTGATTGTTCTGCAGATTACGTACAAGGGAGGGGGAAAAAGAAAAGGAAAGTGCTGTCTGTCAGTGTGTGCATGTGTGTGTGCTGGAAACAATCATGTCACCGTCCTCCAGTGATTTAAAACACATTTCATGTTTTGTGTTTGATATTCTATCCCTGCAGAGGAGGAAATGAAATGCACTGTGCACTGAATGTTAAGCTTATCAGTTTTATTTAAAGATTATCTCGCCCTTTTTTTTCGCTTTCTTTTTTTTTTTTTTTCTGAAAAGTCACCGACAGTGAAATGATTACCAGTGACCAATCTATTCATTTATCTAACAGAGATATGAGATGCAAATGAAATCGTGCCTGTTGATAAAAGATTTGTCACGAGGGGTGACAAGTCAAGGATAACCAGGGTCGTGGATGAGAGGTTGAAAGTTCAAAGCCAGAATTAGACAAATTAGCAGCCCAGTACGCTCCTTCGCTGCATCTATCTGCAGAGACCCTACTGTGAAAAACTCACATATATTAGACATAAACTTGCAAATTAACCTTTAAGTTGTTCAGTTGGCAATAGCTGGGATTTTGATTTTACACGCTTGTGTTGCATGTGTCTGTTAGTGTACAGCTGTGTGTGTGCTCCGGTGTTGCCTCAAGCATTTCCTGCAGCATTTTTCAGCCTTCCAAGTAAGCATTGCTTGGCCTAGAGAAAGACCGGTTCATGCAACACTAGCTTAAAAAGGATTTAAAAAAAATTTTTTTTAAAGGATGAGAGTAGATCAGAGTAGATTTCATCATGATGTAAACTTTTTTTTAAATTAAACTTCTCTTGTATGAAAAAGAGCCGTAAAGAACACACTAAGCTAAATATGTTGCAATGATTTTCTCACAACATAGACAGAAAGTTTGATCAGCAATCTTAAAATGACATTAAAGTATATTAAAGTCATTGCATTAATATTGTAAAGTTAATGTATAATATTTGGGGTCTAGGTTTGGGGTGAGGAACAACACTGATAAGATTTTATTGACAGCAAAGTCATCATTGACTGACTGAGGTAAATTTCTTCAATGGTCCCTTTACATGATATATTTTCTTTTTGGCAATCAACAAAATTGGCCTGAAAACACTTCACACAACTCTGCTCTAAATCTAAAAAGAGAAATGGTTTACACAAAAGCTCTGTTTTGCAATGCACAGCAGTAACTAAAAATATTGATTTATCAGCGCTGAAAAAAGGATCTGGAAAGTTTCTTGCAGGATTGGACAATTTGGAGATTCAGATTCTTGCCATCGCCGGGCTAACAGGTCAGGGATTTCTTATACAGCTGCATATGTAGTGTAGAAAGACTGCCATCCTCAAAACTATGAGGGGTAATCTTTTTAAATTTTAGGCAGGTTCTTCAAAATTATTGTATATTTTAGTTTTAAGACATGTTAAATTTTAAAAAGCAAAAATAAAACGAGCTGATAAAAGAAAGAAAAGAAGAATGAAAACGGTCTAGGGTTCCTATGTATGGGTGATTCTGTGGATTGCGCACGTGCACTAACCAAACCCCTGATATACAGGATTATATATTAAATCTTTAGGTATCATAACCAAAAACCCTTCTGAAACTCTACACCCAGAAAGATAATTACACGTTGCACTTTAATACTGACAGCTTAGTTTTTGTACATTTATTAAAGCTCTCAAATGCTTACTCAAAGCTACATTTGTTTCACTCTTTTTTTAAACTAAAACCTTTGAGGAAAGCACAAGAAATACAATGTAATACCACAGTGGTCCCTATAGGAACACTAAAGGGTCAAAGGTCATGGTTAGCAGTAGCATATCAGATCAAAGCCCTGTCTGAAGTCATGTGGAGCTTCAGAATTTGAAGGATGTTCTCTGCAAACATATGAAGGAAGAATGAAAATCGACCCATCAGCTGAAACTAATGTTTCTATTCTTACTTTTTTGGTACTTTATTAGAAAAAAGTCAAGTCAAGACGTGATGTTTTCGGGAATAAAAACATCTAATGCATACTTCTAATTCCTTGATTTAAAGTAAGGAACAGAGATGCATACATAAATCCCAATGGAGCACTTATATTGTTTTTTTTTTTTAAAGCTCAACTGAAAAACTCTCAGTGTAACCACTTAAATCCATTTGATTCAAATTTGATCTTCAGACGGCAACTCAAAAGCTCAGCCGACTGTTGTTATGATGGCAGCGAGCACAAAGCTACAGCATCGTGTAAACTTTTGAAATGTGTTTTACTGGCTAGGATCACAGAGGCTCTTCTCCAATAACAGTCATGTGGCTAAAGGCTTAATCTCTTGGTAGGCCTTGTTATTTTCTCTCAGCCCCTCATATCGCTGCTAAAGTAGCTCCGCTCTTAAATCAAAATAAAAGGAGGAGGAGAAGGAGGAGGAGTGAGAGTAACAGGAAACACAGCTCTCATCTCTTAAACTCTCTCTTGCTTTCTTGCGGGCTGGGATGTGACTGGGTTTTTTTTGTCTCTCTGCCTTTGCTAGGACGTGGGAGGGTGATCAGATATCAGCGGCTTGGGTATTTGCCAGTGCCCCTCGTTCATCTTGGGCCGCCCTTCCTCTCTCTGTGAGTGCTTGAAAGCAGGGGATGCAAAGAGGGATGAATGAGCGGGGATGACAGGTGTTCCTTTTTTTCCAAAAACACAACAATCAGGTGCTCCCAGCTCCAGCTCCGTCACCATCTAGCGTCCTGTAATTCGAAACAGGCTCCTGCAGCCCATTAGGAAATCTGGATCCAAATGCTCTTTCATCACTCCCTCTGTTATTTTTATTTTTGAAAAAAAAAGAAGTGTGCTAACACAGCAGGGATAAGTTCTGGCATTAGCTGACTATTTATTTTCATGGGCTTGCACAGTGTTTATGGTTTTGGAAGTCCAGAATGATAGTCAGTACACAAACCCAGCTCTTGTCTGCTGCTATAATGAGGCTGTTTTTTTTTGGGGGGGGGCACTTTGAGGGACTCTGCAGGGACTCTGGCAGAGTCTCTGAGTCGGATGTCATTTGCAGCTAAAACTTTGTGACCTGCGATAATATTTCCGGGGATTAACAACTGTAATTTGGTCACTATGATAAAACCACATAAAATCAATTGAAGTGAACACTGGCTCAGCTTTTATTAAAACTTTACTTCGACCCCGACGCCCCTTCAACTCTTCATACAAGATGAAAAAAGAAAAATAACTAAATGATAACGTGTAAATTCACGATGATATCAAGGCAGCTGCTTTAGCTCTGACAGGAGATGGAGCAATGAGAGAAGAAAATCAAGCTGAAGTCAAATCAGAAAAAGAGATTGTGACAGCTTTGACTGACAGAGATTTTCCCACATGCCGTGTTTGATGATACCAGATAAGTCAACATGTTGAAATGCCTGCCGAGCTCCTTAGAACATCTCAGAAAAGCATGATGAAATATGACTCATTTCATGTTTGACACGAGGCCAAACGGTGTTAAACGCACAGAGATGACGTCTGTTTCCAAACTGACACGGTGAATGAAATCCCCACACGACTGCACGATGTTCTGACGGTGTTCTCCAGCCATCCGCCGCTTGGTTTAAAGCGAAGCGTGCATGCAAGCGCGTGCGCGTGTGTGCACTCTTTAAAGAAAAACAAAAAAAGGATGTAAAAGGGCGGCAGGCAGCCTCACATCTCCGTGTCACTCATTTCTGCGGCTGATTTTTAAACACGTCACGCCGCCGAAGCTGTCGGATAATTGCGCCGTAATTAATTAACAGTCCAAGCAGTTCCTTAAAAAGTGTGTTGTGAAAAGTACAATGTGAAGTGTTGTGATGGCTGTCACCTTGTAGCGGGCGAGTGCGACAGCTCAAAGTTATGCGAACGGCAAGCAGCTGCAGGAAAAGTGTTGAAAAAACAGAAGAGAAGCTGCGCACGTCGAGGCTTGATGGATAATATTGTTAATCACTTTCTGCACTAACTTGGAAATTCTCAGGTTTAAAAAAAAAATACAACAATTTAGACTGAGGAACAAACACACACACGTGCACAGTTTTATGTGAGCTAATTTAATTTCTTTCTCAAGGGCGGGAAAACTAGCTGCCTCTTCAAACTTTCAAAGTATGTAATTTGGTGTAAAACAGTAGCACTTTAGGCGTTCTCCACCAGTGAAATTAAATGGGACCCTGCGGGGTTGTGTTGTAGGGTATTAAGTAATGTTTATTGATGTTTATTCTCCCAGGGAGCTGCTCGAAAAAAATCACTCTTCAGCTTTGATTAATTTCCCCCCTTTGCACCACGTAAACGATGAAGCCGAAGCAATATCGCTCTTTAGCCATGACTAAGAGAGACTACAAGTTGAGCATCTCTCTTTAAAAAACCCTCATGCTGTTTTATGTAAAAAATGGACTGTGACCATGAGGATTTTTTTTTTTTTTGAAAAATGATGCCTGGAAGCCTGCAGCTCAATTCATCACCTATGAATTTGAGCAGCTGGTATGTCTTCCTTTTACTCCTTGTGGATGGAGATCACATTTAACAGATTCAATCTTGCTTCGTCATTATAATGAAGGGTGAACGTCAGATAAGTGCCGCTAGGAAAGCCTGGAGATGCATGAATTTGCAAAATTTGTTTGCAAATGTAAACTCCCTGATTTGCCTTTTTCTGTGCAAACGCTGCTAAGCTAGGGTGAAGGAACAGCGTGCTGAAATGTAAACACTGTAATTTAATTGTTTTAATGTGGAAGAAATCATCTCCTGCCAGCATTCACTTCCTCCGGGTTCACAGGAATATCTAAAGTGGAGCTTCTGTTTGTTTCCTCTTTGAATCACCTCTTCCTAAGTGTTCCTGTGCGTTTCTGCTTCACTGGCTGCAGGACTGACACCTCTCCCCAGATCCAAGCATGTTCAGTCGCCATCTTGCTTGCCCCCTGTGCCAGCCTGTCATCTTGCCTAACCCATCACTCTCTCAGAGCACAACAAGTCCCCACCCGTCACATACGCGCAGTGCACACGCGCACACGCGCAGACACACACGCAGCAGGTAACTTCCTCACTTCGCTCAATGATAATATAAAATGAAAGGCTTAAGAAAAGCAATGACAGTGTTGCTATGACAACTTCAGGCTGAAACCATACATTTTTATTATCCCCCAACCCCCTCTGCCCCTCCTCTTTAATGCAAATATGCATTCAGGCAAACCTTTGAACTTTCTGCATAATAAAGAGGTAACACTTAGGTACAAGTTGAGGGCCACTCGTGAGACAAATATTCTGCAACCCCGTCGCCTTTTTATGCCTGCCATGTTATTTGTGGCAATGGGTCTGATTTGATTTAAGCTATACGCGATAAGAGGCAGTGCTTTACAGTGAATTTAGGAGAGCTGAGAGGTGCTGTTAGGCATGATGTGAGGCAAAATCAAAGCCTGGAAGCTTCTCCAAACTGCCTGTGAAGCACCTAGTTGAGTGGTTTGTATAAAATGATATTATTACAATGCTAGACCTCACTGAAGCCCACAACAGGACTGGCCTGATTTGTTAATATGTCTTTACCAGACTCTTGCTGAAAAGGCAATTTGTACCTCTGTTGCACAAGATACATATATGATTATGATGGTTAAATTCAGTATAATTAATCACCTTATGATGTTTTAAGCCAGGGAGGTCAAACTTAAGGCCCGGGGGCGAGAACTGGCCTGGCAAAGACTCCAATCCAGCCCACTGGAGAATTTGGAGAATGTGCAGGAGGGCAAACATTTTGTATTTTCATAAATTCTACAGCTAGTCCTCCTGATAAAGACCTCCCTCACTCGTACGTAGTTCATATGACACCAACATAATTAAGTAATAATTATTTTTTGAACAATATTTCCAGAGTTAAATCAATAAAACTGAAAATTTTCTGTAAGTTAAAAAAAAACTTCTGCTTTATAATTATGGGAAAGTCTGCTCAATGAGCTACTGGAAGGGTTTTTACAATTTTACAGATGTAAAGGTTTTTACAGTCTAAAGAGTAATGCTGACAGACAGATTTCTTTCAGCAGCATTTCTTTGTCATGTACAAATCAATGACAACATACTGTTCAAATTCTTTTCCTTATATTGAGATATTACAAGGACTAAATATGAAGTTCAACTTATTTACTCTGAGGAAAAAGGATTTTCACCATTCTGGCCGACTTAAAAACAATGACGCCCATAATGAGAAATGAATTTGACAACCCTGCTTTAAACATTGTTGGTTTTTCCTCGATATCATTTATCAAATCACCACTGTTGGTTCATGATTTGCTGTGCTGTATTATTGTGCGAGATAATAAGATATTTAAAAAAAGAGGTTAACCATGTTAACATTTTCCCTTATATCTTTTGCTTGATGTTCTGTTTGGCTAATGTCTGCAAAATACTTAATGCTTTTGTTTATTCGCTTTATCTAAATGACATCTGTTCCATATTGTCCCACATTTGTATTTCTTAACCTGACATTTCTCATGTATTCGAGGCCTACAGCTGAAAATAATCCAGCTGGAAAACAAAGAAATCTCGACAACTCGTTTTCTAATTTATCTGTAAAGAAGACAAAGAAAACGAAGCATCTATGACTTCTCAGTTTTGCCGCGAGGCTGCTGAGCATGCAGCAGATGCTCCCTCCCCAAATCTCAAACACGCCCACACAAACCGGAAGGCCCGACAATAAGAGACAGCTGTGGTAGTTAGAGGCCAAATCTGCTAATGACCCCCTGTCTTATTCATTAGGGAGCTTCGTCAGGTCTGCATGGCTGGACCGACTGTCGGGCAGTTTACCGCCTGTCGCTGACATCTGAGAGCCACTTGCTGGTACTTACAGGCAGAGGTGTGGACTCGAGTCACATGACTTGGACTCGAGTCAGACTCGAGTCATTAATTTTATGACTTTAGACTTGACTTGAAAAAATGTTCTCAGACTTGTGACTTGACTTGGACTTTTACACCAATGACTTGGGACTTGAATTGGACTTGAACCGGTTTACTTGAAAAGACTTGATATTTTACCCCAAATATAAAATTTAACATGCATATTATATGGAGATTGAAAATGTGACGTCATTCACGGGTAGAACCGCAAAGGATTCTGGGAACTCGTGGCAAGCGGTACTAGCGCACGCAGGCTTTCAATTAAAATCAGTTATACAGCAATAAAAAGAAACACAAAAATGGCAAGAAGCTGTTGTATTATTAACTGCAATAGCCGGTCGCATGACAGCCACGGGAAGCCGACGGGTAAAGAGATCGGTTGTTATCGGATTACGTCGTTGAAGAGAAATTGTTCAGCCATGTTTCCGAAGTAACAAAGAGGCGACGGGTGGCCTGGATTGCAGCCATTCAAAGATCAAATATAACGTCCCAGAACACTCCAGCTCACAGGTTAGTCTGCTCCAAGCATTTACACGAAGGTCAGTCTGCTGTTGTAGTTAATACGTCATTTTTCTTAACATAATTGGTGATATAGGTTACAAGTAAGTCTGGCGCTGAACAGAAATTGTCGCGCTATGCTCCTTTATTTATTGTGCATAAATAGTGAATTGTCCTGACACAATATTGCGTTTCGCTTCTGTTATTATGGTACATTGACAAAAACATATGCTTTTATTCACAGGATAAAACAGGTTTTTTGTATCACTAATTGCCCAGTACGATTACAGCATACAATATTATTGTCACTGCTACATTTCTGTGATGCTACCAGAAATTATTTCCACTACTAATTAATTACCGTTGAGCTCAAAGGTTATATTAATAAACGGTTAATGAATGTGTATTTATGAAGACGATTTGTGAGACTGGTAAACTTATGATACGTACGATGGTCTTTCGTTCTACACGGTGCATTTCAAGGTCCTGTACCCATCCGTCGGTAAACTGTACCTGGGCTTGTTGCAGTGACCGGAAGTTACTAAACTTCATGAGTGTATGCACTCACTCCAAGAACCGTATAATTATAAATATGCATATAAATATGCTAAGATGAGATAGCTGACTTCATCTAACTAGCAAATGTTTTCCAGGCTACGTTGGTGATGCAGTTTTTTTTAATATGTATGATATTTTTGTCATGCGATTTTAAAGCCAGTCCTACAACCGCATCCAAGAATAACATGCAGCTTATCTCAGAACTGTCGGTGAAAATTATTCTTGGAGCTAGGTTTAATTGAGCTGCATTTTAAAGAGGTGCAATTTCACAATTTGTGTATATTTTCTAAGTTCACTATTTTGTATGTGTTGAGAAAAACACAGATTTTAAAATTACATGGTCTAATATTTACATTTAGCATAACTGCAACATTATTTTTTCGTTTGTTTTTTTTTAAAGACTCGAAAGGACTTGAAATTCAAAGTTTCCGACTTGTGACTTGACTCGGACTTTTACACCAGTGACTTGAGACTCGACTCTGACTTGCCTGACATTACTTGAGACTTGACTTGAGACTTGAGGATAAAGACTTGAGACTTACTTGAGACTTGCAAAACAATGACTTGGTCCCACCTCTGCTTACAGGTGCTCGAGTGTATTTTTCCCTTTATTCTTTCTCACTGTTGAGAGTCAAGAAACATTTTCGCGTGTTTGGTGTCTTTTGCCGAACTCTCACTAAAAAGAGAATCGCTTCTTTCATTTAGATGTTTACATTTTTAACCTTTGCAGAACCTCGTCCTTGAATAGCTCCCTCTGCTACGACACTTAGGAAAGCAAATTATGAGAACTACGAGAGCGGCTGAGCAACTGCAACACAAAGACAGCACGAATAGCAAGTCAAACTGCGCCACATCGCACTCACACAGAATTTCAACTCCAAACTCTCTTCATTTGATACAGGAAGGGAAAAGTGCTAGTTGATGCATTATTTCTTGGTGGAGAGAGTTGCATCAGTCCTTCCACTTCTGACTGAAGATGGCTCTTGCCTCATACGATCCCCCTAACCCAAAGTACACATTGCATTGTGGGATATCCTGTTGGTTCATCTCCCTCTGCTGCTTGTCTGCTAGTCGTCTCGGCATCAGCTTTTGTCCATGTTACAGTCTGTTTTGCTCTGGTTCTTTCTGCCCTAAAAGAATGACGGGCCTCTGTAAGGCCTGGCTGTCACGATCCTTCAATAGCAGCCGACTAATTGCTGACCCTAACAGGCCCAATTAGCACTTACAAGCTCGGTACAGGGGCCCATGGGAGCCGTCCGCACAGACACGGGGACGAGACATGGCCACCGCTACAGCGTGTGAAGCACAAAGAGCGGCCACACTGCTGCCGTGTGACTTCTTTCTTTTTCCATCTCTCTTGGCTTTATTACTCCTGCTGCCTCTCTCTCCATCTCTCTCCATCTTCACCCATCCTTTAGTCTCCATCTGCCCAGCTAGGCTCTTTGCTGAGGCCCCCAGAGCCCTCCTCAGAGAGATCCCTTGAAGTGCGGGGAATCAGAGGCAGAAGAGCGCTCTGGGAAAGCTGGCTGAGCGAGAAAAAGGGGGCTCCGGCACTGAAGCTTGTATCACGACCGCAACAAGCGTGTAATCAGCCTTCTTTTAAAGTGGCTTCTCAAAGAGCATGTGGGCTAATGTGCACAACTTAGACTGATATTTCCGATAAAGCCCCACATTTAGTAACTGGCAAATATATCAAGCTTGCTGTTCCCTTTTGAGTGTGAAATGTGATAAAGACATACATCTCCCCACTGATAAGGAAAATGCGGGGAGGAGCTGGAGTGGTTGGCACACAAAAGAGGTCTGTCAAGACATCGGGAGTTTGGTGATTTTACAAGCCATAATTCTCCCACTAAAAAAGAAGGGGAGAGAGAGGGGAGGGGGGCAAAAACTGCAGCGAGGAAGATGATTAACGTGAGCCGGACTGCTCGTCCCTCATCTATTCTGTTATCTTCATTATTTGGAAGGCATTAAAAGAGGCCAGAGATGGCAGCTTGGGGAGAGGGGCTCAGGAGGTGGGGGAAGTTCTATGTGCTGGGATACTAATTACAGTGTCCACTAATAGCGCCTCAAGTAAACCAGGCCAATGCATCTTGCTTGATGAGAACATGCATCAACCAGCTTAATTGAGAGTAAAATGAGGCAGGCGTGCCACAGGACCTATTAATCAACATTGATGAATGAAAGTGTAATTAGATGTGGAAATACAAAAAAAAAAAGGCGGGGGAATGGAAAAGCAATCGGTTAACTTAAACTTAAGGCTACAGTTGTTAACTAACACGCTGCAATATTGTGCACATTAGGCTTTATCTTTCAAACGCTGCTATCCCTGCTATCCAACTTTTCTTTCTCTCTCTCTCTCTACTACGGAAAAATGTATAGGTAAGGGTGTGTTTGCTGAGGCATCACTTTGATTACGCAGATATTGTACTTCCCGTGCATTAATAGCCAGCATTGCTGCACCTGCAATACAGACTGCACCTGCTGCAGAATGCGCACCCCAGCCTAATTAACTTTATACGAAGCAGCTCCATCAACTTGATGCACTTGATGCATTCATCTTCACCATCCTCGAAGCATTATGATCGCTGCTAATACGGCCCGCCCCCTGTTATACCTACCACTTCCAGGGCTAGACTAAGCAGGTGCGACACCTGAATTTTCCCGAACTATCCATAGAAACGCGGCACTCGAGGCGAGCAGCCATCATCGTTTTTTGATTTAACGTGATCATGTCAACACTTTCAAGGGTTACTTGATGTCATGAGACTTGGGATCTGCGCGTGATGTAGCGTGGCATATTCAGCCTTAATCTGTGTTTATTGTTCATCATATTTATCTTATGTTGCAGCGCTTTCGCTCCCTGACATTGACATTCATTGCTGGTCCTGCACAGCCCCATGAGCTATGTGAATAAACACAGCAAACACAACACCCTTGAAATGCCATAATCCCTTTTGTTTTGGTGGAGGCTCTTTTCGCTGTGTATGCAAGTGGGAAAGCCTCTCTGTCTTTACACACACACACACACACACACGTGCATTCACATACAGACATACAAACAAACTCGCAGGCACAAATCAGCATGCACACACACACACATACACACACTTTCCTCTCTCTGCTCACTTTCCCTTTCAAAAGCTCTTATCTATTTATAGACTTTGATATGTAAACCTATGAAATCTTACCTCAGGCGAGACAATCAGGCCTGTTCTTCTTCAATCCTCTGGAATCAAAAGACAGAAAGGGGAACAAAAAAACAGATGAGAAAAGCGAAACACAAAAGAGACACAATGTAAGAAGAGAGCGGCAGAGGCCTGGTTATAGTATAGGGTTGATAATTACAGCCAAAGACAAGGCAGATTAGGACAGCGTTTTCCGCCAAATGTTTCCTGAAGAGGAGACTGACAGTGGAAGCGATGTGTTTTATTTTTGAACCGAACGCTCACGTTGCCTCCTATCTCTTTGCATTACAAGAGCGGGGCGGCGTTGCTCTGCTGGTGGAGGCTGGCGATCTGTCATGGAATGGTGCACCCGATATCTGAGACGCTCTGTAATGAAGTGGACACTGGGGGGAAATAAATGCGGCAGATTTACCAAATTCGGTGAACGGAAAGTCTAACGCAGTGTAGCAGCGCGGGGCATGAGAGGTCAGCTCCATTTTCTCCTGCACCCACTGACATCATCTAAATTGGCCTGGCTGAAATTAGCCTAACCCCCGGAATGACATATCTCTCCGCATAAGCTGTGCGGACGCGACGAGCGCTTGAACGTGAAATCCAAATCAACACATTGTTTTTGCAATGTCAGAAGCAGCCAGGGAACGACCATCACTCTCTGGCTCGGGGATATTTGTTGTCAAAACGGTAGTTCTGCAAACTGTTCGAAATAATCTAATCCCGCAAATCTTGACTCGTTAGGGTCATTATGCAGGCTTGACCTCGTTCTGTAGGGATAGATCTCAGCAGAGCGAAGTATGAGAGCAGGCAGACAGGGCTGTCTGCAGAAACACGTGGAACTTCCTCCGTCAATATGTGTGACGCATGCTGGCTTCAGAGACATGTGGCTGCCTGGTGGAAGTAGCACGACACCCGTTGACTTTAAAGCCCTTTATGCCCCCCGGCACCAAACAAGACAACACATATACAGTCTATTTTAGCAAGAGGGTGGGGGGGCACTTTGCAGGGCTTAAGTGCAATGAACTATTGTTCTGTCCAAGAAGCCCTGCATTATAAAAGGAAATTCCTTATTGGGTAATTATTGAAAACACAAGAGATTAACATAAATAGTTGATACTGCATGTAGAAATTATTATGTATAGCCATGTTTAACACTAATATGCACATAACTATAAAACACAATGCAGTTTAATGCTTTTGACAAAAATCACCATATTTGGTGCAAAGTTACAATGACTCAAAAGTGTACTTCAATACAGATATCACATATATATCACACTATATAGCACATTATATTTTGCTGCTCTTTTATTTCAGTGTTGACTAGCTATGTACTGTGCACTGTACACTGTACTTCTAAAATGCCTGCTGTAAAGTGAAAACAGCAACCAATCGCGACTTTAAAGCACAGAGTCTGTACTAATGTGTCAACAATGCTCATAAAAAGAAAAATCATGCAAAATAAGTGCTCTAATTTTTGTGCTCCAAGTGTGTAACATTAAGCTAATACTATAGATTAAGTAAATGGCTTTAATTATTACGTTATTACTTGAGAATTATGTGCAGGATAAAAATGTAACCTTGCTGTAAATCAGCCCTCAGCAGTGAAAGTAACACAAAAAACTTAATTTCTTAAAATCATAATCCAGCATACCGTCTAATAATATGTCATCTCTTCAGAGACTGTCACGATCAGCGTTTTGAGTTTTAGTTTAAGTCCTTTAGGTTTTCTAAGTTCATTCTATCATGCCTAGGTTGTCATTATAGTTCTTTGTTTGTTAGTTTCCCTTTGTGTTTTCTACCCCTGTATTAAGTCTCCCCTGTCCTATGTGTTTCATGTCTGCACGTCATTTGTTGTCAAGTTCATGTTGTCATGTCTGTCTCATTATGTTTCCTGGTTTATTTTGAAGAGGTCATGTGTTCCTGTGTTCATTGTGTTTAGTTTTACTCTTCTACTGTGATGTCATTATGTTCATTTGTGTCAGCTGTTTCCCCATGTGTTTCCACTTCCCCTGATCACCTCCTGTGTGCTTTTAGGCTACGTCCACACGTACCCGGGTATTTTTGAAAACGCAGATTTTTCTATGCGTTTGCACCTTTCGTCCACACGTAAACTGCGTTTTCGGTCACTGAAAACGGAGATTTCTAAAAACGCCTGCCAGGGTGGATATTTTCTAAAACTCCGTTTTTGCATTCACGTGTGGACGAGAAAAACGGAGAAAACGCAGCGTCAAAGGTGTGCGCCTTTTTTGACGTCACACTGTGTGCCACGTTATTGTTTTGGTGAAATGAATTTCTACAACACTGTTACTTGTACTCTCTGCAGTGTTTAAATGCTTACATATACACACACAGTTACTGTCCCTCCACACATACGACTCTGTTCTGCTTCTATGCCCCATCTTTGTTTACTATTTCCCGCCGATGCTTCTGGACTTCTGATTGGCCAACATTTGTACACGGTGTTGTAGCTTTATGCAGTGTTGCTCCAACTGCCCGTGTAGAGTGGGTTGTGGTCAATAATAACTTTAGACCAAGCACAGAGGACTGAGACGAGGCTATAGTGGAGGTCCGGACTTTTTACTCCATAAGCTCAGAACACATACAATAACACTACACCACCTACAGGTGGGAGGTAGTAATAGCTGCTGCTAGTTACAGTATACCACATCCCTCTTTTCCGAGATAAAGATAACACTTCTTAACTCTGCTATACTGTAACATGAATGTACCTTTTAAATCGTAGGAACATTAGCGACATTATATTCTTGCAACATTAAAGAAAGCACACCTCAGATTGCTTGTCACTTGAGCAATGCAAATACACATCAGTGTAGTGTTTTGAAACAGATGAACACATGACAGATTAGATAAGACATGTCAAAATGAACATCTGAAACATGACATCTTTTCATTCTTTTCCAACAAGACATCTATCTAACTCGTCTAGAACAATTCAGATACAGGGAAGAGTGACGTTAGGCTCCGTGATCACTCAGTTTCTATACCTGGCAGGGCGTATTACTGCTCGGCCACTGCGTGTGTAACATGTGGGTGTGTTGTCCATACTTGCAGGACTAGAGTTTTGTGGGGTGTCACTTGCTGGTGGCTCCACTGGCTCTTGGGTGTGAACGGACAGTTCATCTGGGTCCATGGGTGTGTCCTTGAACAGACTTGGGTATATTTTCCTCAGATGTCTCCTGTTCCTCCTGAGCACTTTACCATCTGGTGTTTGCACAGTGTAGGAGCGTGGTTCCTCTCGCCGATGAGTTACAACAGCTGGCTCCCAACCGCGCCTTGTTTGCATGTGCACAGTCTCGCCTGGGGTCAGAACAGGCAATGGTCTTGCGTGCTGATCATAGTGGCGTTTCCGCTTTGATTGCAACCCCGCGCACTTTGTCGTGAATGTTCTGTGGGGTTGACTGCCTCAACACAGCACTGGTGCATGGCAGGGTGCTGCGGAGAACCCGTCCCATCAACATTTGTGCAGGTGACACACTAAGTCCTGTGACTGGAGTGTTCCTCAAAGACAACAGCACTAGATGTGGGTCTGTTCCAGTCCGTGCGGCTTTCTTAAGTGCATGTTTGACAGTCTTTATGGCTCGCTCCGCCATGCCATTCGAAGAAGGAAAGCCGGGACTGGAGAAAGTTAGCTTTATCTCCCAGGATGCTGCAAACGATCTCATCTCGTGGCTGGCGAATGGAACATGATCGCTCACTATCTCTTTGGGAATTCCGTGTCTTGCGAAGACTGATTTCATCTTCTGAATCACAGAGTGTGCCGTTTTGTCAGGTAAGTTAAGAACTTCTGGATATTTTGATAAATAATCCACTAACAAAAGATATGGATGATCGTTCAGTTCGAAGATGTCTGCTCCGATTTTCATCCATGGCAGCTCTGGAATCTGGTGTGGAATAAGCGGTTCAGCCTGGTTCTTTGGCTGCATTTGCTGGCATTGTTCACACTTTTCAAGCATAGTCTCTATGTCGCGTGACATGCCAGGCCAATACAGCACTCTTCTTGCTTTGGCTTTTGTGCGCTGCACGCCTTGGTGGGCAAGGTGCAGCTTCTTCAGGATCACACGCCTGAAGCTTTGGGGTATTACGATCTTGTCCCCGATCATAATAATGTCATCGTGGAAACTGATATCGTGTCTCATAGGCCAGTAGCTGTGGAGTGTTTTGTCTAAACTCTTCCTTCTGGGCGGCCATCCGTTGAAGTGTCTTTCGCGCACGGCTTGTAGTACGCTGTCTGCTGCCACTGCTTTTTTCAGGTCACTCAGTGTTTTCTCGCTCAATGCTGCTGTGGCCTCCAGAGCATACACAACTCTTTCATCATTTGCGTTTTCACTCACGTTTCCGTCGTCACTGGTAGTTGTGGCACGTGAGAGTGCGTCGGCTATGAACATGTCTTTGCCGGGGGTGTACGTGACGGTGAGATCATATCTCTGTAGTTGTAGCAGCATTCCTTGTAGCCTCGCTGGTGCCTTGCATAGCGGTTTGCGAACTATCGCCTCCAGGGGTTTATGATCAGATTGCACTGTCACTGGTCTTCCATAGACATACTGGTGGAATCGTTTAGCGGCAAACACAATGGCTAGCAACTCTTTTTCTATTTGTGCATACCTTTTTTCTGTGTCTGTGAGTGCTCGTGACGCGTAACACACAGGTTGCCCTTCTTGTAATAGGCATGCGCCCAGCCCATCTTTTGAAGAATCGGCCTGCAGTGTTAATGGTTTCTTGTGGTCATAAAATCTCAACACTGGCGCTTGTGTGAGCGTCGACTTGAGCGTCTGTAACGCTACTGTGTGATGTGGCTGCCACTGCCACACTGTGTCCTTCTTGAGTAGCTGTCTCAAAGGTGCTGTGAGCGATGCTTCATTTTGGATGTACTGTGCCAAAAACTTCGTCATTCCCAGCAGACGCTGAAGGCTTTGTTTGTCTTCTGGAGTCGGCATGTCGACAATAGCTTTGATCTTTGAAACATCTGCTTTCTGCCCTGCTGCTGTGATGATATGGCCCATGTATTTCACTGTGTCAACTTTGAACTGAATTTTGTCCTTGTTAAACTTCACGTTAGCTGCTCTTGCTTTCTCCATGACCTTCTGCAGGATTTCATCGTGTTCGTGCTCTGATGTAGCTGCAATTATCATATCATCTGCAATGATAAATACACCAGGAATGTTGCCGAAAGTCTCACAATTCTTTTGTTGAAAGACCTCGCTGGCTGATTTGATCCCGAATGGGAGTCGGAGGAAGCGATATCGGCCCCAAGGTGTATTGAAGGTACAGAGCTTTGATGACGGCTCGTCCAGCCTGATCTGCCAGTATCCATCTTTTTCATCCAATATGGTGAAGATGGATTTTCCTGCTAGCTTGCTGCGAACGTCCTCGTGTGTGGGAATGGAGTAGTGCTGGCGTTTAACTGCTTGGTTCAGATCACAAGGGTCCAAACACACCCTTAGTGTTCCGTTCTTCTTCTGTGTGGCGACAAGACTGTTGACCCAATCTGTAGGCTCATTGACAGGCGTTATGACATCTCTGTTTTGTAAGTCTTGTAGCGTCTTCTTCAGCGCATCCATTATGGAGAGTGGCACGTTCCTGCATGCGTGAATCACAGGTGTTGCATTTGGGTCAATATGTATGTGGTGAACTCCAGGGAACTCACCTAAGCCTGTGAACACATCAGCGTACATCTCCACAAGTTCTTCCGAGGTAGAAGGTGGTTTGGCTGATTTCGGTACAGAGGATGTCATGGCAAGGGTCTCAACTCATTGCACCAGATGGAGCTCTTCACAAGCTTGTCCACCTAGGATCGGTTTATCTGCATGGCTTGATACAAGAAAGTCAAACACAGCCTTGTGCTTCCGTGCTTCACAGTCAAGAGACACCACACCATCTGCACGAATGAGGGCTCCACCAAAAGCTATGAGTACAGTCTTTGTGGGCTGTAACCGAGGCATATCTGGTAACTCGTCATAAACTGATCTGGGGAGCACATTTGCGTCCGCGCCTGTGTCTAGCTTGAAGGTGAGTGGTACGTCTCCGATTGTCACACTTTCATGCCATTTGCCAGTCTTGTGCTTGTCGCTGGATACCATGCCGATGTATAGTGAATCGCCATCAGTTTCAATGTTGTTAATAGTTTTTGTTTTCTTGAAGTGTCTACTCTTCTCTGCGCTAGCTCTGCACACTTTTGAGAAGTGGTTATTTTTCCCACACTTGTGACATGTTGCCCCATAGGCTGGACACTGTCGGAATGCGTGTTTGTTGCCGCATTTGTGACAAACTGTTTGTTTGTCGTTGCTCAGTTTGTTTTTACTGTGTCCTGATTTAATGTATCCTGGCATTTTTCTTAATGCGTCCACTGACGTGTCTTGGGCTGCAGTTATTGACTGCATGGCCTGAATCTGTGACTTGGCCACTTCTGCTGATCTGCATATTTCTATCGTCTTGCGCAGTGTGAGGTCGTTGTCATGAAGCAATCTCTCTTTTAGTCTTGCGTCACTTATGCTGAACACCAATTTATCCCTGATCATGTCGTCCTCATTGATCCCAAATTCACAACTTTTACTTCTCTGACGGAGTTCCATGACATATCTGTCCACTGTTATATCCGGGTATGACCAGAACTTGTGGCGTTCAAAAACAACGTTCTTTCGTGGACTACAGTATTCCTTAAAAGTTTTCAAAATGTCCACCATTGTCAGTGCGTCTCCGGTCGGGGTCACTGTGAGCGTGTTGTACACTTCAAGCGCTTCTTCGCCGATAGTGTGGAGAAGAATGGCTATTTTAACCTTTTCATCCTTCTCCAACGCACCCGTAGCAGTCATATACAGTCCGAATCTTTGTTCCCACCTGCGCCAGGTCTCAGATAAATTGCCTGTGAGCAGTAGCGGTGATGGTGGCTTGAATTGCTCCATGTCGTTAGCAATGGCTACTGTTAGCTAATCTACGGCTAGCTTACTCACGTCGCGGTCCCTGTTCACACGGTCTTGCCGACTTCTGACACCATATTGTAGCTTTATGCAGTGTTGCTCCAACTGCCCGTGTAGCGTGGGTTGTGGTCAATAATAACTTTAGACCAAGCACAGAGGACTGAGACGAGGCTATGGTGGAGGTCCGGACTTTTTACTCCATAAGCTCAGAACACATACAATAACACTGCACCACCTACAGGTGGGAGGTAGTAATAGCTGCTGCTAGTTACAGTATACCACACACGGTTAGGAATATATCGCCACCAGTTGCTTTGGCATGTTCCTAGCAGCGTTTTCCTTCATTTCTGCCTTTACGTGTGGACGGGATTATTTTTTAAAACGAAAACGGAAAATCTCCGTTTTCAAAAATACCCGTGTGCGTGTGGACGTAGCCTTAGTCTGTGTGTGTTCATTCATGCCTTGTCCGAGCGTCTGCTATCCTACCTTGTCTCCAAGATTATGCATTCATGCCAGGTTTCTATGTCTATGTTCATGTTCCAGGGTTTTGTTAGCTCACCCAGTTTAGGTCATGATTTAGTTTTGTCTTTGCTTTAATTTTTCTTTGCTAAGATCAGCCTCAATAAACGGCTTGTTTTCAGTTAATATTAAGTCTTGTTATTTTGCGTGTACGCACTTGGGTCCAACTTCTTCACTCCCTATAGTCTGCCTCTGCCAGACTGTGACAGAGACCTTGAGGATAGATTCATTCAAAAACGTGCATCAATTTCTATACATTTTTTCTTCTTTTAATCTCATCACTCAAAATGGAAATGGATTGTCATGACAGATGCTGCTTCCTTTCTCCAGTCTGCTAATGCTGATTTCACCATCATTTCCATCACTGTACCCCTGCACGGCCACAGGAAGAGGCAATCCTCTCTGCTGTCTCCTTGTGTCTCAGAAATAATAAATACACTTTTTTTTAATGGCTGACTTTATGTTGCTTTTGCAGCAGAGCTGTCGCTTGGGTAGTAACACTAAAGATGCAATCACGGCGGGCGGCGGGCAGAAGATGGACGAGTGAGCGGGACAGGTGGACAGGTGAGATAAGGAGGTTTTGTGAGAGGCAGTCAGGCCTGGATTTGTGTGGCTGTCCGCTACCGGACGCTTAATAGCTGATGGCAAGCTGTGATTGTGATGAACATTTTAAATCTCTGGTCCAGTTTACCTTGACCTTTTTCCTTCTTCTCTTCTGTTGGATCACATTGCCAGTAGCTCATCTGTCGTGGTGTTAATGTCTTTGGTTTACTGTCCTCAAAGTACAATTATTTTTTGGGGGAGAAATCAAAAACATGTCATGTTTTACAGCCTGTCTGCCTCTGCGTGCTTTATAACATTTCCGGCTTTTAGCTGATATTAAAGGGTCAGTTCGTCCAAATTGCAAAGCTATTTTCTCTGTTGCTATCTATCCATGCAGAAAGGTTTGGTTTGATTTGTGTAGGTTTCAAGATATTAGTCAGTAGATTTCCGCACCCAGGGTTGTCTTACAGTGATTCATCACTGAAGCATCACATCTACAACAGAAGCTCTTAGTAGAAAGCCATCCTATCATTCTCAAAACGTTTTTGTTACTTATACAGCACTTTTTACCCATTGGCACAGTATTAATTTTTGATTCAAACATTTTATGTATTTGTGTATTCTTTTTGTACTCCTATTGTTTATTTTTTGGTACTTTTTGTACTTTTTATGTCATATGTTTTGATCTTTTATGCTTTTCCGTGCTTTAACCAGTTCTGGTGAACTCCCTTCCCTGTTTCAGCCAATGAATCAGCACATCAGCCTTTGAGCAATGCATGTGGAAACCCCTCTGTAGACTTAAAAACAGACAAAATCGTGCTACTATGAATTTCACCTTCTTTGGTCACTAAATGGTTGTGAACACACAATATATAGTCAATGTACACAGTAGTATTGCCTTGTTTTAGGCAACACTTTTAAGCCCTTTACATTTCTTTAAAAACAAATTCAATTTTATTTGTTACTTTGTGACTTAATCTGTGTAGATTCTCACAGCGATCACCTCTTAGCACCCTGTGACGTGAGCAGTTGATTTTGGCTGAAACACAGACTCGAGTCATCAGTTTGACTCACACTTATTCTTTATCTTTTTCTTTCAAAGTTCTTTTAATTTTTTTATTTCTTTTTTTCCTAATCAATGAAAAGACTGTCAAAAACCTTTCTTTCTATCAAACAAACACTTTCTTCTATTAGAAAGTCTACCAAGGACGTCTATGCCGACTTTAAAGAAATATGTCGAGCCTGTCACGGTCTGGAGGGCAGACCGTGGGGATGTGGGGAAAGGAGGACCCAAAACGCAGACTCTGCGATGCAAACAGTGCTCTTTATTTACAGTGGAAAGCTGTAAACACAATAACTCCCCGTTGCTCCCTCGAACCCCATGTGCGTGCTTCCCTCCGACGTCTGTGCTCGTGCTCGTGCTCCCCGCTGTTGTGTTACTGCACACCCTGTGCGTGCTGCCCTTCTGGTCCCCCGTTTCACCTGCAGGACAATACAGAAGCAGCCGTTAAACACTGAACCCGCGCGCACACACACACGATCCGCACTTCCTAATGCTACACACTGACTTGGAGTCTTAGCTTAATGATCCCGCGCCGGTGGGAGCTCCAACTCTCTCCTAAGTAGCTCCCCCGACGAGCCCTGATCACCAACAGGTGTGGCATGAACTTCAGGTGTGGCCAGTCCTTCCGCAGGGCCACACCCCTCAGGCCTGCAGGTGGCTGAGCTCCATCCTCCAGCCACACCCGCAGACATACACACCCATACCCTACCTATACATATGAGTGGGACACAGACTAACACAGCACAGTGCAGAAAAATACACACATCACCAAAATAATAATAACAACAATATCAACGGGAGGTGAGTCAAAACTGCTCACGGACCCCGAGTCCTCCAGAGCTGGGTCCGTGACAGTACCCCCCCTCTAAGGGTCGGCTCCCGACGACCCGAAAACAAAAACACAAACCAAAAACCACAGCACAACCAACCCAGGGCGGGCGGCGGGGGTCCAGGACGGAGGGCCAGAACCAAAAACCACAAAAGAAACAACCCCCCCAAGGTCACAGTTCCAAAGTCCGACCGCACCCCCTCGAGTCCAATGGCGGCAACGTTGCAGCTCCGGCGGACGGCCACGGGTCCGGCAGCAGCAGCAAAACTGTTCTGGTGGCCTGCCACTGCTCCAGTGGCGGCGGCACCGCTGTCCCTCCGGTGGCGGGCCCCGGGTCCAGTAGCAGCGGCGCTGTTGCAGCTCCAGCAGACGGCCACGGGTCCGGCAGCAGCAGCAAAACAGTTCTGAGGGCCTGCCACTGCTCCAGTGGCGGCGGCACTGCTGCCCCTCCGGTGGCGAGCCCCAGGCCCAGTAGCGGCGGCGCTGCTCCCCAGGCGGCCTGCCCGGGATCCAGTGGCGGTAGCGGCGCTGCTGCTCCTCCGGCGGCCTGCCCTGGGTCCGACGGCGGCGGCGCTGCTCCCCAGGCGGCCTGCCTGGGATCCAGTGGTGGTGGCGGCGCTGCTGCTCCTCCGGCGGCCTGCCCCGGGTCCGACGGCGGCGGCGCTCCTCCCCAGGCGGCCTGCCCGGTTTCCAGTGGCGGCAGCGCAGCTCCGGTGAACAACAGCGAGGTGTGGTACATGGCCGATGACATGCCGGTCGATGACGCGCCGGTCGCTGACGCAGACGCGTTGGGCGTAGCTGGCGTGGAGGGCGCGCTAGACGTGATGGTCCATCTGACTCGCTGACCTCCAGTTCAGGCTGAGCGAGTCTCTCCGGACCTCCGAGCTCCTCCGGTGGCAGCGCGGGCTCCACAGGCTGGCTGAGCTCCTCCCGCTCGCCTATCTCCGGCTCGCTGAGCTGCTCCAGCTCCGGCTCACAGGGCTCCGCAGCTGGCGGTGCGGGCTCCTCCGGCTCGCCTAGCTCCTCCGGCACGCTGAGCTGCTCCTCCTCCGGCTCGCTGGGCTCCACGGCTGGCCGTGCGGGCACCTCCCGCTCTCTGAGCTCCGCCTCGCTGAGCTGCTCCTCCCGCTCTCCGGACTCCTGCTCCGGCTCGCTGGGCTCCACGGCTGGCCGTGCGGGCACCTCCCGCTCTCTAAGCTCCTGCTCCGCTGAGCTGAGCTGCTCCTCCCGCTCTCCGGGCTCCTGCGCCGGCTCGCAGGGCTCCACAGCTGGCCGTGCGGGCATCTCCGGCTGCGCTTCAGCCACAGATGGATGATCCGGAGGCGAAGATAGTGACGCGGTGTCCGCAGGTGGGGAAGGTGAAGGTAGAGCAGGTGATGCGGACAGCAAAGCCGAGAGTACTGTGGTTGCTGCAGTCAGACGGAACTCTGGAAAAGAAGTGTCTGCAGAGGGCGGAGGCGACGATGGTGTGGCAGCTACTCCCGGTAGACTGGACAGCGATGCAGGGACAGATGGGTGAAATGATGGCAGAGGTGGTCCAGCCGGCATATCGACCTCCAACTGAGGATGAAGGTGAGAGGCTGACTGGACTGAAGACTGAGCTACCAGCTGGGCAGCAGGCTGAGGTGAGGGTGAGATGGCTATTATGAAGGGTGGAGAGGATGAAAATGTTACAGCTGGCTCAACAAATTCCAGGGGTCCAGAGGCAACTGAGACCTCCAGTTTGGCCTCTGGGGAAGCCCTGGGGAGAACCTCCGTCTCCATACGGTCAGACTGAGCCAAAAAGTCATTTGGGTCTGTATGCTCGGAACTCCGCAGCTCCCAGCTTACAGTCTCAGAGGGAACATTTTCTGAGTCTTTGGAGGTAAAGCAAACAGTTTCTATTTTCATGTTTACAGGAAGGGAATTTATAACACCGGCAGAGTCCATTTTACTCACTGTGGCGTCCAGAGCCGCTGGTCCTGAGTCTTCGACCAGCACAGGAGTGAGTGTGGATGTGGTTGAACGCTGCTTGCGAGGACGCCTTCTCCTCCGTGAAGGCGGGGCCGTGTGCATGGAAATCCGCTGTTCATCTGTGTTTTGATCGTCAATGACAGGGTTTATTATTGAAACAATATAGTCTGGTTTACTCACTGCGGTAATGAGCGCTGTCGGTCCGTTGCCAGCTGACGGGGCTGAAACCGCAGGAGTGGGTTGAGGCGTAATGGAATGGCGGTGGAGAGTGCGGCATGCCTTCTGTAATGGCGGATCAAACGATTGTGCCGCGAGCATCGACGGGAAAGCCCTCCGCCGACGCGTGAAAAACCAAGCGGCTAGAGTCTCTAGGAGAGCAGCCGAACTGTCCGTGCTCGGGCCACCCAAGCCAAATAATTCAAAACTCGAGCTCTCCCTTAAACTAGTGATCAATTGCCTAAGTTTGTTAATGTCCAAAATGTTCATGGTGAGGGTAGTGGATGTGAGGTAATTGTCAAGGAACACTACCTGTAGGTGTCTCTTGTGTGGGTCTACAGCCTGGATTACGCTCCGGCAGTAATCCCATAGCTGCGCGAGCGATCTCTCCTCCGTGGCAACTCCTGAGTTTGCTGGGTCCATGGTGGTTGGCGGGATCATTCTGTCACGGTCTGGAGGGCAGACCGTGGGGATGTGGGGAAAGGAGGACCCAAAACGCAGACTCTGCGATGCAAACAGTGCTCTTTATTTACAGTGGAAAGCTGTAAACACAATAACTCCCCGTTGCTCCCTCGAACCCCATGTGCGTGCTTCCCTCCGACGTCTGTGCTCGTGCTCGTGCTCCCCGCTGTTGTGTTACTGCACACCCTGTGCGTGCTGCCCTTCTGGTCCCTCGTTTCACCTGCAGGACAATACAGAAGCAGCCGTTAAACACTGAACCCGCGCGCACACACACACGATCCGCACTTCCTAATGCTACACACTGACTTGGAGTCTTAGCTTAATGATCCCGCGCCGGTGGGAGCTCCAACTCTCTCCTAAGTAGCTACCCCGATGAGCCCTGATCACCAACAGGTGTGGCATGAACTTCAGGTGTGGCCAGTCCTTCCGCAGGGCCACACCCCTCAGGCCTGCAGGTGGCTGAGCTCCATCCTCCAGCCACACCCGCAGACATACACACCCATACCCTACCTATACATATGAGTGGGACACAGACTAACACAGCACAGTGCAGAAAAACACACACATCACCAAAATAATAATAACAACAATATCAACGGGAGGTGAGTCAAAACTGCTCACGGACCCCGAGTCCTCCAGAGCTGGGTCCGTGACAGAGCCAAGGTTAAGATGTGAGTTTGACAGCTTTCATACTTTTCAGCTGAGGCTAGGCACTAAGAAAAGACCATCAGCCAACAATTATCCAAGATTACTGGGAAATGAGCAGGAAACACAAATGCTAAAGAGCAAAGGAGTAAAAATCCAGTTTAACTATCCAGCCTGAGGTCATACACGGGTTATTAATGTATGGCAAACAGTACATATATTCAGTACCGCTCTGCGATTTAAGCTACGAATGCGCTTGTTGCCAAATGCAGTGCTCTGATTGGTCAGATCTATGGAAAAAAGTAATGCACCAGATTTGTCCAGCTAAGCTAAGTGGTCGGTGTGAATGGTGAGTTAAACAAAACATTTTCACAGCTTTTAAACTTTCATTTTAAAGACCAACATAGATAAAGTTACACAAAGGGTTCGCACTGGAAATCACTGAGAAACATCAGTGGAAAATGTTACAATGAGTTCAGACACACTCTTATGGAAGCCCGTTTCCGCCACTAAAAAAACAAAAAGGATCCATAACTCAAAATTTCAAGTTATTTTCTCAAAATTCCGAGTTACTTTCTCGAAATTTCGAGTTACTTTCTCGAAATTCCGAGTTACTTTCTCGAAATTTCGAGTTACTTTCTCGAAATTTCGAGTTACTTTCTCGAAATTTCGACATATTAACTCGAAATTTCGAGTTAGCGCTGCCAATCAGTAATCTATGTGAATGATGTCATTTCCTTGTTACCCGGAAGCTGAAGCCCTCAGATACAAATGCTACAGCTAAGCTACCGGTATTACATCCAGTCGTGAATGCACAGATTGCTGAGTGTTTTCAGCCTGGCTTCACAAATGATGAAATCCCTGTGTTATTAGCTGAATCACATGGTGTTACTATCAGCAAACGTACTCGCGAAAGCGCCATATGCTTCCAGGTAACAAGAAAGCGACCTCATTCACGTATATTTTTGATTGGCAGAGCTAACTCAAAATTTTGAGAAAATAACTCAAAATTTCGAGTTATGGATACTATCTTTTTTGTTTTTATTTAGTGGCGGAAACAGGCTTCCATACTCTCTGGCACGGGTGGAGTGATGTACAGAAGTCTATATAACTTACAAATGGTAATTAGCTAACTTTTAACAGTGCAGAAAACTGGAAGGAAGAGAACAAAGGATGGAATAAAACATACTAGGATGCATGAGAGCCAGGTATTCCAAAATAAAACAGGAAATAACTCAAACAAAACAAATAAAATCATAAATCATAAAAACTAACACATATGCTGTTTCTCTAGTCTGCACTGTTTAAATCCATAGATAAATGCAGGTTATTGATTAAAACTTTGCTGTTAAATAAAAAATCAGTGCATTTGTCCTTCTCCATGATACAGACTGTCAAAAGTGTGCACAAGGGCTATTTCTCTAGAAGAAACCAGAGCCAGTGAATATACTATAATTGGCAATCAGCTGTAATCAGCTACATTTTCAAGACAAATACGTCAGCTCTGCTGTCAACTAATGAATCGTTCCATATCCAGTTCGTGAAAGCATCTACGTTTGCCATGATAAATGTCTCCTGTCACTAAAGCTTTACCCTGGAAAAGTTCTCTCAAATGCACGGGGGGGGGGTTCTGTTTTACATTTGCTGCGGTGTGCTATCAAAGAACACAAATAAAAGAAGTTCAGCAGCAGCTGTGGTGGATCAGATGATAGGAAGAACTCCAAATATGAAAACAAAAGCAGAAAAAGAAATTTATCCACAAAAAGAAAAAAAATCCCAGTGAAACGACATCACAGAAGTGGACACAGGCCACGTTTGATTGAAGTGTTTTTTTGAAGAGAGAATTTTAATTTATCTTATAAATGAGGATGGGGAACCCAGCGAAAGACAGCACATATCTTACACAACGGTAAAATTCTTTGTGTAATGCAAAACAACTGCTACAAGTGGTGCAAATAAGTGGCCTAATCCATAGATCCATACGGAGCCTATATGTTTCCATTCCACACCGCTCGCTCGCTCACTGCTTAAGCACTCTGCGAGTGATCGATGCTCTCTGGCCCATTCTCTGATGAAAGAGTCATCCTTTTGTTTTCTATTGCTGGCAGATTTGAGCGAAGTTTGATGGATGTGGGTGGACTTGTCACACGTGGGTGTGTTATCTCTTTGTTGTGTGAAATGGAGACAAAAGAAGAGGAGTGGATGAGAAGACTGTGATTTTATCTCTGAAGTGCAAAAAATGTTTCTCGGCGCAACACGGGAGGGAGTGGGAGAGAGATTAGAGCTGTTGAGGAACAAAAATAGATTGATCAGATAGCATGATAAGAATAACGGAGGGCTTTGTTTGTTAATTCTCATTGGAGGGTTTGTTGTTGTTTTTTTTTCTCTTCTGTGTTGTGTTTAACATTTCCCTGATCCTCCCCTTTTGTTTCTAATTCGTATTCAGTTATTTCACGAGTGGTAAATATGGAAACGTCTGTATTTACACCTTGTAGTAATTAGGCTTCGTGCCTCCATAGATTAAAAAATAACCTAATTAGGAATATTTTTGTTTTGCTTGGCTCCACACCTGTGCTGCAGTCTGCGAGCGTGTATGAGCGGTTACTGTGCAGTTGTGTGCTGCCATCCGGGGAGGAGGAGGTCTGCCCGCCTGGTGTGCGCTCGGGGCTCCAGGGCCTCTGTGACTCACTAAGGGGAGTCAGACATGGCCTCCCAGGTTGCCGTGACCAGGCAGGGAACACACCCTGGATTTACCTGCACTTAATCCCCATAGAGAGGTCAGGTCCCTGTTCCTGTAAAATCCTCCCTTATGTGGAAGAAAACACCTGCGATCCATTTACTTCTGAGAACCAATGTTCTTAAAGAGCCCCCACGGGAACTCAAAAACATGAGCGCGTGTGTGTGTGCATATGTGTGTGCCGTGTGGGGGGGGCTGTTTGTTTTTGCATATTTATAATAAAAGGGCTGAGCCATATGCGGATGTGCATGCATACCCAGTGAAGACATGGCTGTCTTTTCAGCGGCAAAGAAAGCAAGACTTGATGTATCGCCGCAGACAGTTCAAATTACTTTTATGACTTTGCTCTATCATCCTGAATTTGCCTGCGCGACTCTTCTTTTTTCCCCTAACCATGTAACCTTTTACTCAAATCTGACAGATGTGGAAGTAATGATGCCTCCTACAAGCGAGGCCTTGCAGTCTACAGACCCGGCATCTCCAAAGACGCCAGCACTACCCGAGGGCTCTGATAGAGATTATTTCAATTCTCCTCAGCCGCTTAATGATGGATGAACCTGCAGCTGCGGGAACATTTGACAAGCCTCTGTCAGCTGTGACAACCGGGACTGAGTGAATGAAGGAAGGAAGGTAGGAAGGAGCAGAAACACACACGGCGACGTGCAGACAGACCACAGATGATGGCAGATGAAGTGAAGAGGGGAGGGAAGGAGGGTAGGGGTAGGGGGGATTGTAAAAGAGATCGCCGTTCAATCTGCGGCATTGACAATATGGTGTCAGCCCCTCGCTGGGGAGATGTGACAGGCTGGCAGGTGGGCTGCTGCTGTCTGTGTCGCTGACTGGGAGATCAGGGCCGACACGCAGAGATTCCCGCAACCCAGGCTCCAGGTTCTGAAGCTTATGATTGCAACCCAGGCTGCGGTGACACGTGAACTCACAGTGGCACGTACAAACATACACGTTTGTGCACATACACTCTCTGTGGGTGTAAAGTTACATCGCCTATCGCTAATTACCGCCACAGTGCCAGCATTTCGAGCTGGGTCTCCAAATTACACGGCTCAACCACAACAAGGGCGATGTGCCCAGCAGTCATTTGTCAGACTAATTATTTGTCTTGGGCTTGTAATTGCAGTGAGAACAGGTACTCAGGTAATTGTGTGGTAAGCTGCAATGTTAAGTGATGCTTTCCCTCCATGTCCAGGCAAGATGAAAGGAGTAAAGATTGCAGTGCTGAAAAACGTGGTTCAATCTGGCCTCGCAGTCAGACACGGAGTCTAAAAATATATGCCAAGGATGAGTCTCGGCTTTTTGAGGGGAAGAGAACAGCACCTTGATGTTAGGCTCATCAGCATGGGTAATGGTTCTTTCTGTTAGACTGGCTACTTTGCGAATGTATTTAAATAAGTCTCAAGCGTATGCAGCTTTATAAGTTCATTAATCACGACCCACGGTGAGCACAGGTAAAATACTACGGCTGTGCGAAGCAGAACAGTTCAAATCAGCCCCAGTCTCACATCTGTGAGCAATACTTGTGGTGATTCGAGGGAGCACATTTCTGCTTTGTGCGGTATGATGCGGCCGCACGCAAATATAAACACACAGGCTGCTGTCATTTGCAATGATGCTTGGCTCAGTAACACTGTCACCTATCATCATAATTATGACCGCGCTCTTTGTTATTCTTATTTTTAAATGTGTGTCCCATGATTCCTCACAGAGGTTACACAGGGCCGACTGGACACGATGTCAGGTTGAATATTATAATGAGCAAAAATAAATAACTCATCGAGAAGTATAAACAGGAGGATTTTTTTCGCATATGCCCTGAATCCAACAGCGGCCCTCCCGCAGTCTGTGAGATATGCCTGATCTGGACAATGGTCACCGGGAATCCTCGGCGTTCCTTCGTGACGAGCAAATCAGTCTCACCGCGCGACCGTCTGTGGCCATCTTGTAAACGCGGCTCCTTTGCGCAATATCGCCCAGGGGCCTGCTCGTTCTTTTGTGTCAGGGAACACGGGAGCTCTTGAAAGGATCCATAACTATCAGCGACAGCCGGGGCCGAGCGTGGCTGGCCTCATGCAGAAAAGGCCACTTCTACATGAAAAGGTAGAGACATAACAGAGTCCTCTACCTCCCCTAACCTTGCTTTAATGCGGCGCGTGGCCCGGTCACGTCTTCCTCGTGTGCGTTGGGGCAAAAAAGAAGAAGAAGAAAAAAAATGTCTGCTCTATCATTAGTATCAACAGGCACGCTTGACAGTGCCTTTTGATAAACAAAATGTTCTCTCTCATGAACAGAATGTGTTTGGGTGTCCGTCAGCGATTCAGACGCCACCTTTAGCTTCCACTCCAGGATTAAGTGTTTTGCAGCTCGACACAGTCACCGTCTGTGTAATGTGCATGATCAGTGTGTCTGTGGAGGATGAGAATAAGGAGTAGGCGTGCAGGTTTTTTTTTTTCCTTGCTCCTCTTTCTTTCTCCTTTTCTCTCTCTCCTTCTCTCTTTCTTTCTCTCCTCACGGTGGAGACACCACGGTGCCATCTGCTTTGCATTTGTTTAACAAAGATTTATTGTGCAGCAAGACACTAATCCAAAACACACACGCACATACACACACAATCACCAACACACACACACACGCAGATCTCGCCTTCTTCTCGTCACAGGCCGCGAAGAGAAAAAAAAAAAAGTGAGGGATGTGGGATTGGAAACGCTTGGCGCTCTCTTTGTCAACTCTCACTCTGACGAGAGGAGAGAGAGCCGGCTGGCACACAGAGGTAGGAATGCCAATTATGGCCTCCTCTGCCTCCATGTGGCACACGCGCACACACCAACACGCTGATTTGGAGCTACAATTATAAACTTGTCATACATGTGTTTATGGTGAGGTGGATGCATACAAGTGTGCGACTTTGAGCAACAACAACGGGCAAAAAAAAAAATAAATGTACACACAAAAGAGGAAATCAAAGCGGGCAGGAATTGCTCACATGTTGCTCCACAATGACAGGATTCACTTGTGAATGTGGCACAGGAGGTGTTACACACTTCGCCATCAAACGCATTTTCAGTAGGCAAGGATTATCTCCTTTTCATAAAGGCAAAACAGGTCAAAGTGGCTCTCGGGAACAGCTCTTATCATGTCAGCTTGGGAAGCGGGGCAATGTAGCTTGGCGTGTTACTCCTTTCTGTCCTGTCCACGCGAACCCTCGTATCCGGTGACTTCTGCTGCCCTCTTTGTCACCCTTCATGCCAGGTAGAGAAGCGGGGTCCCGAGGGCAGAGACGATACGCCCTTTTGACTGGAAAAAAGCCACTACGGAGGCTTGGTAGGGCCCCTCAGATACGACAGAGAGGTTAGAGGGCCCCAAACATGCAACCGTGTAGAGCCTGTCGAGCCTCTTTGGAAACACTCGTCAGCATGTTACCCTACTCTTAGAAAGGGCTGGGGGTCCCCATCTGCCAACTGGTACAAGCAGCGTGTTCATCATTTAGGGGCTAAACACCAAGATGCACAGCCGTACACACAAGCTACGCCCATATGAGCATGTGCTCTTATGTATATGAACTTGTACAACCAAATAAACACACTCACTTACAAACACATACACACACATGCATTCTCAGTCAGGATGTATCCCAGAACCCCCTATCCAGAGCCACTGTTCAGTGCTGAGCCCTCCAACCTCAGGGTGAAGCCCCTGCCAGTTCACCTGCCAGGGCTGGACAAGCAGAGCACTTAGCGCCCCAGAAAGGCCACCATCACCCCCACCCATCCACACCCACTGCGCTACTCGGGGTCAAGGAGGCTTCACCCACACTCCCCATTCCCTCCCTGCCCAGAATCGCCCCGCGTGTCACCCATTCGCACGCCTCGACAGCCCACGTTCTTTAAGCCACTCAGAGTGTAAATGCAACATTTGTAAGAGGTTACTTCCTGCAGCTTCTCATCTCATTGCCAGTGACATGTTAAAGGGTACTTCTCTCAGAGTCAGCTGGTATTTTATGCTGTCAGATCTCAACTAAAAGAACGCCCAAAATGAATCACTGACACAATATAAATCTTTATTATACTCCTGCAGGATGTGACACTCAGCATAAACAAGCACTGTAAGACAACATGCTAATTTCATAAAATTTTAGGGAATCAAGACAAGCAGACCGGCATATGAAATGAACTGTCAAAAGCTTTTGATTAAAATTAATGTGTGTGTGTTCTGCAGTACAAAAAAATAGGCAGGGTTATAATAATCAAATGACTCCATCTGTGTGGCTTTCAAAGCCAGAATTTGCTTCTTTAACTGCGGTGTTTATATCCTCCCGCTCCCCCTCCCACCGTACTAAACTAACTGTTGCTGCGTGCTTCATGCTGTGCAACATTGCATTGCTAAGAAGAAAGCTTGTGACTGAGAAGAAGAGGCATGAAAGAGGGAGCGGACTGCGATGGAAGAAAGATATCCACCCTGGGAATGCAAGCAAACAAGAGGATGTGGCCACTTTTTCTCATGACCCCTTTGATGGAAAAAAATCTCCTGTTCTTTTCTTTTTAAATTTCAGCTCTCATCAAAATTGTCATTAATCACTTTGCGCAAGCAGGATGGTTTTATGGGGAATTTGACCTGGTTAATTGGAGTTGTGCATTACAAGCCAGTTCCACATAACTAAGACTGATGGGTTTTTGTGAAACAACTTCTATACACTTTTCCGTTTAGAAATCCTATATTGATTTAACTGTGACTCATCTTAAATGCTAGACTACACTGGCATTCCAACTTTTCCTTTTCTTCCTGTGAGGAGTTATGTTTTCTTTATGTAGCAGTTTTACCATGTGAAAACACAAAAGCTTGGCATTTTTTGTAATAAATTAAAATCTTTGAGTATGCTTCTTCGTGCTTCGTTCAAACTTATTTATTTTTACATATCTATGCAATAACTTTACTGTTTAATTTTAGTAGTCTTGTTATATTCAGCAGTTTGGGAAGAAATCATTTTTATCCGTGAAGCGAAATGAGAAGACTGGTGTCACATCATAAACATGGCGCTACGGCCGCCCACCAAACAGCTTAGCTTAACACAAACACTAGAAACCACGGGAGTCAGTGTTGCTGTCACTGTGAGGCTGCCCTATCAAACAGCATAGAAGAGAGGTGGTGCTGAACAGAATCGCTAACCCTGCCCTTATGCTTGGCTAAACTTGTGCTACAGTCACACTCAGCAAAACAGTGATTGGAGAACACAGCATGACCAGAATTATTGCGACTGTGTGCAATAAACAGTCTCCTTCCCTCTGACATGGTTGCTTTGAACATGGCGACCAGGTCTGTGACCAGTGGCAGTGAGTTGCTTTCTTCAAAGTGACTTTGGTGTGCCAAGATGGTGATAAAGTGACTATCAGTTTGGGACTGAATGGCTTCAACTTGGTAATTTAATTTATGATAATACAGCAATTAACTGTTATTAAAAACAAATCAATCCTTCAAAAATGGAAGATCTGTTCAATTCTGTTGCGGACCACATACTCAGAGTCCAGCCAGAACTTTACAGATCTGAAGCAGAGATTCCTCCACAAATAGTGATACAGTTGCTGAGGGATGGCGATTTAATGCCGGAATGACACAGGCTTTCAGGAACCTTTGCATTTTCAGGTTTTATATAGGAATAAAACCTGTTGACAGCAAATAGTTCTTACATGCACAGTCTGATTCACATTGATTACAACCTGTTGTCAGTCTCCATTTATAAATAAGACGGCTATTATTTCCATACAGTTGCCAGTCTGTTTGAGACAGGAGTAGAGAGTACAGGCAACCTGTCTGTAGAGAGACAGGTTGCCACCCACCAGGCAACCTGTCTGTCCCACCTGTCCCACCAGTACTCTACGGTGACTGAGCCATAACTGATTGGTACTGTATCTATGTACCAATCAGTACCAATGTAAATGTGAAAATTTTCATCATAACATTTCTCCCTAAATGTTGATAGATCCCTTTGATTTTTTCAAGGCAGATAAATAGCAGGAATGCTGTAGATTCCAGTTTGATCAGCTAATGTTTAACTTGTGCAATTCAACTAGGCTGGTGCAAACGTGTGGGTTTTCTGAGCAGACTTTGGTGTGACATGGGTGGGGGTGGGGACTTCCAGATTCAGAAGGGCAGATTGAGGATGGTGATTGCCTTTGGGAAGAAAGTGTTGTGGCAGCTGGTGCTGCACTCGTGCACCAGAACTGTCTTCCGGGAGGGTAAGATCTCAAATAAATGCTTGTCTGGCCAGAAAGGGCCAGCAGTAGTCATCTTTTCTTTGCCCTTTTGCACTAACACCCTACAGTTCTTTGCGGGAATGAGCGGGCAGCAGTGCTGAAACCTCTCAACAACTCTAATGACATCCTCCATTGTCAAGAAGAGGTAGGTAGTTATGTAGTTCATGTTCAGTAGTGGCATGTTAGCCAAAGCAGCTAAAAGAAAAAAAACATCCTGTGCTGTTTCTTGTTAATCACATCAGAGATGTTTGCAACCTATTTAATGGTGTTGCAGATGGTGGTTCCCTAGAAACCTGAATGACTCTGTTATGTTCACAGTAGTGCCATTTGGGCCTGGGAGTTCTCCTGGATGTCAAACCTCACCTCCACCATCTGGACAGTATTAAGATTTCTTATTGCACAGCAAGACAGCATTCTGCCCCCTGTTTTGTGCGCCTACAAACCCAGAGGTAGTGATGAAATCAGGAGCTAGACACATCACAAGTTTGATGAAATAAGAAGGATGATGAAAGGAACCTCAATGAGAACTTGTGATTTTTCAGAACATTTGCCATCCACAATTATGTTTATAAATATAAAAGTTCTTTATAGTCAAGCACTCTTAAGTACAAACTTATGAAACTTATCTAGAAAGCCATCTTTCCTGTAGCTACAGTGGTTCACTCTGTGTGCTTTTAAGATTACCTTTTATATCTTTTCTTCTTAGCTTGTATGTAAAGCTGGTTTTTCTCAGCCTTTTATCAATATATTGTATAACACAAGGCACCCACCAAAAGCAGAGAAGTGAATTGTCCTCACGGGACCACGTTGTATAAATTGTGGTTGAATAGAATCAATTAATCAGGTTGCTGCTCAACTGACTCGTACGTTAAAAATCACTCATTGGCAAAGCCCAGGGAACCCAATGTGGGAAAACCCACTGTCTCCACTGATTTATCATAAGGTCTTATTCCTTTTTTTATCTCCTAGGGGTTGCAATAGATGCTGGGATACTTTATTATGTATAACTTTTTGAAACACTAATTAAAAAGTAATCCACACTGGTAAAAGTAACACACAGTAAAAGATATGAGGAGAAAAGCAGACGGAAGGTGCTAATCTCTTTGGTCCACGGTCGCAGTTGACTCGCTTCTAAACCGCCTGGAAGAATATTATCCCTGTCTTTCTCTTACATGTAGTTTTTTTCTTAACACAATCCAAGCCCCAGGGACAACTAAAATTGCACCAACCTCATTTACATGACATGTATTGGTAAATCCTAATACATGAAGAAAAAAACTACCTGTTTTATTTTTTTCCGAAAGCAGTTTCTTTCCTGTCTGCGAAATAATCCTTTATCTTTAACACTTAGAGGGCGTAAAGCAAACAAAAGGGAGAATCAAAAGTAGGATGTCAGGATAGCGGGCATCAGGCCTGGCTGGGTGTTAGCGAGACGCATTGCATTGCTCTCCGGATCTGTCTCAGCTGACAAAAAGTCTTTGATGAATACAGGTGTAGTCTATACAGTACACGGAAACGCGAACACCCCTCGCACACCTAATTAAAACAACAGCAATATGGTATAGACTAGAAAACGGGTCCAAAGGGAGACGGCCTGCAAAACAAGCGGTTTCGTTCATGTTGTTGTTTATCATATTCACATTGTTCCCCCAGTGCTCTTTCCTCTTGTTTTCCGCGCCCTCTGGTTCTCCATCTTCTGCTCAAGATTAACTTTCCAATCTTTTCTTTCTCTCCCTTCGGCTCTGCCCTCCACTAATTTACCCTCCAACCTGCTGCTTTTGCCATGTACAATTACAAAGGGGAGTGCTAGTTAATGCGCACTAATAATGTTCAAGCTGAGAAGGTTTGTCAGTAATAATTACTTCCCGCAGAATGAGTTATAGTAGTCACAATATGTGTATAAATACCTACTGTTGTGCTGCGTAATTTACAATTTCCGATGCAATGTGATTGTCTCCTGGTGCTAACCTAATCATTTTGTTTTGTGTGTGAAATTTGTCACAGGTGAAAATGAGGAGTGAGGAGAAACAGAAACATCAGTGCAGGGATGTGTCATCGTAGATTCATGTGAGAAGTGAAAGTAAATTAATCCTACGTTGCAATGACTTTCATTTTATTATAATAATTTGAGTGTTTACATGCAGGAACAATTACCAAACTAAGTCTCGCCACAGGTACAAAAAAACTCTTAAAAACCACAGAAGAAAATGTGTGATGACACACCCCTTCAAAGTGGATCAAATTCCAATCTTAGATTGCCTCCTTGGATAATGTGGAAATATTAGAGAAGCCTTGATCTAAAATGGAGCATGGAAATGAAGTGATAGAGGGAGCCCCGAGGACAGGCAGCAGACACAGCGCTGGGCCAGCCATACATACCTCTGGGAGGCTGCAAGCACAGCCTGCCTCTTCTATGTAAATGTCCCATTCCACACATTAGTCATACTGCCTTCACCGTACACTAAAGTGTGCTTCGCCCATCAAACTCTGCCTGCCTCCCTCGAATGTTCCACAGATAAACCCTAGAGGCCCTTTCTACCCCTCTACCACCCCCACCTCCAGGACCACAGAGTGGCTGATTGGTTAGATACCCCAGGTAAATGGTGGAAAGCCTAATACTTGAATGCTGATGTCAGGGAATTTCTGATAGGGGGAAATTGATAACATCTGTGAAAAATATATCTAGATAAAGGCTATTATCGATTTATTTTCATCTAAGTCTACTGAATGACTCTGTAAACATAATTTTAAACATTTATCAACAAGCAGTTATTTTCTATGTAAAGATGGGAAATAAAGGTATTACTAGAAAAAAAATGAAGTAACACCGCCTCTGTGTGCGTGTGTTGTAACCCCACATTTGAAAGGGTTTTAAAGTTGCAAAGTGCAGTTCGGGGCATTTAACCAAAACAATAAAGCATTTTATTTGTGTTCTTTATCAAATCTTGTCCTTTTTTTCAATTCGAGCTCATTGTGAGTTTTTATTGCTGTTTTGCTGCTCTTCTCTAGTTTCTCTTTCACTGCGTGCCTCCTCTACTCAACACAGGTCTGAGTGTATCACAAGAATTATATATATATAGCAGTAGATTATAGATTGGGTATAAACAATTAAACATAGTCACCCAGTGGTTTATACAAGAACATATTTGGATGAGAGCGTGGACACAGGGAACTACGAGCTAATGGTAGCATGGGTGGGCTAGCTTGGTTAGCTAAGTGTAGGTCGTTAAAGTGAAGTAGGTGAAGGAACCTAAAGTGTTGTTGTAGCACAGAGATGAGATATGACTCATTCAGTAACAAGTCATGTTACAATTTCCCACCTAGTAGATTTGACTTCAAACAAATGTCAAGGACATATATAACAGGAATAACTACTTGGCTGTCAGTGTCCGTGTCCGCAACGAAGTATAAATATAAATGAACTTTAATTTCAGTGGTCAAAAAGTAATGAAACCTGTCTGTACAGAATATTCAGTCCAATCTGATAAAATCTGTCTAAAGTCTTTATATCCTTCTACTTCTACTAGTACCTTTATTTCTGCTAAATTATGTCAATAATTTCAATTCAGATCTAAGTGACATGCCTCTCTTTAATAACATTACTGTTGCTACCAGGACCAAACTTAGCAGTGACACCACAGACTGCCTTTCACCAGTGCAACATAGTCCATCACTGTAAATTGCACCATGACACTGCAATCCACCCAGTTTAGCACTTACTACCCAGTATAAACTTCAGTATAAACAGTATCACATGGAATTTTTTTAGGGTTTTTTTGGTTGTTTTCAAACTCTTGAGAATATGAAATATGCAGATAACTTCACATCACTTATTTATGAGCAGTCCTTACCTCTGAAACAATCTCTCATCTTCCTCTCCTGTCCTCGCTCTCTCCATCTCTGAGAGTGAACTTATCACACAAACAAAACCTTTCTTCTTCACTGGAAAAAATAGCCGCTGTACCTTTAGCTAGCAAGCGGACTGTGTGCCAGACTGTACAGACATAATGTGTGTGCCATAAATCTCAAACTGTTTGAAACTTTTGAATTTGAAAATATTAATAAAAATACTCTGTATTCTAAAAGATTACTCTGCTTGTGCTTCTGTCTTGTAGAGCTAGCTAGATGCTGAAGTTTGCTAGCAGAACTGACATCGAAACAACACATCACAGGCCTAAATGTGTCTGTGGTATCAGCTAAAAGCACCACCAAGTTCCAGCACATGGAAAAATAAACTACTTCACAGTATTTTGTATTACAAATTTAATTAGGTGGTGTTCTCTTTTCCAGATACTTCTGGCACAATGTAACCCCTGCCAGGGTACGTGGATACATTAAATAGAAGGCTAATATTGACAAGCATAAAACAAAAAAATAAACATTCCACCAGAATAATTAAACAGCTGACTGAAGAGAATATCTGAGGATTAAATGGTATATCCTCGTTTATGCTTATGTCTAAGCTACAGAGGTTGTTGCTTGCCTGAAAAGAGAGGCAGATCAAGTATAGATATCATTACTACAGGTGGCAACGCATTATGTTACTGCAGCTGTTATAAAAACTTCCTCAGAATTGTTAATTTGCCTAAGAAGTTAACACCAAACTCTCAAGTCAAGCTGAAAAAATTTTTAAAAAGTAAAATAAAGCAGGAAGAAAAATGGAAACCTCTCTGGTCGTAAATGAAATGTAAAGGGAGGAAAGACTGATTTACCTATAGGTTTTGGTCTAGAGCTTCAGGACTTTGAGATGTGTTTATGGTGCTTTTATTTATTTATTTATTAAAAAAAACTGTGTTTAAAAAAGGTGACATAGTTATGATAGAAGTGCAGATTGGACTGTTGGGAATGAAAATTGATCCTCAAGTCAATGATTATTGATTACCATCACTATTGACTTTAACACGAGTGTTGATATGTTTCTGGTTTGAATGCATCGCCATTCAAAGAACATCTAATTACATATTATGAAGCAATTGAGCCAGCAGCAACACACCAGTCCCATTAGCACCCTAAATCCTTATGAGCGCCAAACGTATGGGCCTGCCTCAATGTGAAGCCCTGTGCTATAATCATCAGTCCCTGCTTTTCCCTACTCTGTTTCTATTGTTGAACGACGAGATCTGGGCTAAACTGGCTAATTTATTCCGCAATTAATTGGTCTCGGGTTGTGTGCCTGATTAAAACCTGTAATCGCTTACGGGGGTAGGGGGAGTCTTGGGGCTGGGGTGCTGCTGCTAACAAAATCACCGTATAAGACGTCTCATTGTCCAGCCAGGTCTCCACTCAGAGATCACATTTTCAGCCTTTATTGCTTCCACTGTTAATACATTTAGAATTTTTTGATGCTGGCTGCTTTTATGTAAACAGTATTGTTTGAGCTTTTCAATGCTTTACAGTGCAAATGAAGCATATTCAGCACAAGTGCTTGTAAAAATACAACACCTACAGTAACTCTGAATAAAGCACTCACTGGTATTTTTATTTTAGCTTGTGTAATGTAAGACAGCTCACTAGTGATCATAATGTTGCTTCACAGCTGGATGTGCCAATGCAACAGTTTGCTAAAATGCTCAGTACAATTCAGATTGTTCTTGCTGCCCTCATGTGGTTAAAAAATCTGCTGATGCAGCTTTAAACTTGTGATGTAGTTCTACATCAAATGCATTGATCTGACAAGGAAAGTGATCCATTAATGACTTAGATTCATGCAGTTTTAATTTGCATGAGATGATCACTCAGTACAAATCACAACTGGACAACCAGTAACTTGATTGTCTAGCTTTGATAAATACTGTGTAATTATAACACTCAACAGCATGCAATTGGCAAGCTTCTACAAGCTTCAGCCACTCAGGGTCACGGGCAGTGCTTTGCTTTTCTTGCAGTCTTCTAGTATTTCCCTAAAGGCCAAATTGCCTGTTGTACTGGTCAGACAGAGGTAAGGTGATTCAGCCTATTGCTATTCTAATCAGGCTCTATATATGCTGGACTCTTGGCTCCAGATCTCCCCACCACATTCATGTCATTAAATAAATAATGAAAGATATGTATTATCTATCACTCCATCCGACATGGGATCGGCTATGTATTATGTATTACCTTTTCTAATTTATTCATTAAGACAAAACGAAAGTCTTGTTAGCCTCATTCCTAAGACATGAGCCCAAGTCATGCTATACTCCACTGTGATACACTCCTACTTATATACTGCCACAGAGGACTCCCAGGCTGTTAGCGGCGTGAGTGATAAGTCCACCAGTGATTCATTTAATTATATGACCAAAGAGGGGAAAAAACACATTAATTAATTTGTTTGGTGATTATTCTTTCCTCGCGAGCATGTTTTTTATTGTCAGAAAGGCGAGAATTATTGTAAGAATAACATACAAAAGAAAGTTAGCTTAGCACATTGTGTTTTTATTCCATTTAAATATGAAAATATTAAAATCTTTTTTTCCTCTACAAGTTGTTTTTTTTTTTTCATTTTGGGAGACTGATACATCCTGTTGTTTTTGTTATTAGTACTCAACAGTGCATCTTTATGCAATGGATAGATTAGAAGAGGAGTGTTGTAGGAAGAAAATAAACTTAATTACTCTGCATATACACTTTAAGAGTGCTTTACTTTAGTAATTTCATTTCAGTCTACTTAACAACTCTGCTTGACTGTATTTCAAAGGGAACTGTTGTGTTCTGTACTCTGTATTATTTATTTTATAATTACACTGACAAGTTACAATTTTAGACCAAAATCTTCCACACAGAACCAAGTAGTCTGCTTATTTAAAAAACATATTATTAGATTAGAAATATTACGTTTATTAATACTAATAATATATAGCAAATTCTGAATATGTTTTAATTTGAAGATTCTGACTTTGATCTTACTTTAAATTTAGATTTAAATTAACTTAAATGAACCATTTGAATTCTTCACAGAACTTTGTCATTGGTGACCCTTGTATTTATTACATATAGTTTTGTGCTGTAATTAGGACATAACAGTTGTTTCTGTGAAATCCCCTCACCTCACACCCCCATCCACTCCTCTTCCCACACTCCTGCTCCACAGCACTACTGTGTCAATAAAATCCATAGTAGGTTAATCTCCCGCCAATGGAAACATGAACACTTTATCCAAAGCCGCATACGTTCCACACCCAGGGTCGATTTAGTGTATGTCAGGGGCGATATTAGCATTCATATTAGCCGCTCTTCCCATGTATGATATTCGTCATTGCCAGGCCTTTAGCACACCAACACAGTTCAGGGATGCTTATCTCATGAGCCATAAATTAGGGGATGAATTCCCTTCCAAACATCGGAGGCGAAGGATGGAGGATGGAGTCATTGTGCCTGCTTGGTGTTTTGACACTGTAATGACACATGTTTTACAATCACCCCCTTCCCCTTTTCATTCGGAGGAGTGGACCTGTCCGCTCCTGTTGGAGAGAAATGGGCCTCTCGGACATTACCGCCTCCTCCCACGGGAGACATAAATGAGCGGGTGGCAATAGGGGGAGACTGTAGGCAGAAAAAGAGGAAGGTGCGACTGGAGTTGGTGCAAGTGAAGAAAGAGGGAGCGTGTACGTGTGTGTGTGTGTGCATGAGTATGTTTGGAGGTGGGGAGGGGTGTGAGGGTGCAGCGAGAGAGAAGAGAGAAAGAGTGTTTGTTTTTAATTGCAACTGGGGCTGCTGCACAAGCACAAAGGTGCATCATTACTTACCTGACAGTGCTCCACAATCACAGGCCCTCCCTAATAAATACTCGTTACTAAAAACTAGAATATAAATAAAGTGAAGGTCACATCTGAGGGAGGTGTGATCTAGTCCAGTGGTAGGTGTCTTACCCATCAACCCAGCCTCTCCCTCTCTTCTTCTTCTTCTTCTCTCTGTCTTACGCTCTTTCTCATACTCTTTCTTGCACTTTCTCTCTCACGCTCATTACAGGAGAAGCCATGCAGCGCTGGTTAGGAGAACGTGTGATGAGCCTTGGGAGATATATCCACTGGGAGGGAGAGAGGTAGAGAGAGACTGAAGGCGAAGGGGAATAGATAAAAAAATGCTGACTTGTCTTCAAAGGAGGCAAAAATAATTGAAATGGTGTGTGTGTGTGTGAGAGAGTGCGAGTGTGTGTTAACAGGAGGGGTGGGGTGAGGTGGCGGGGGGAGATTGAGTGGCTCCATGTTCGAGTTGGTCATTAATTGAGGAGGAATGTGAAACACTGTGTGGTCCTCCGCCGACACCCTCGCTGACACACGAGGGGAGATTGATAGAGGAAACGGTGTGATAAAGATATGAAAGAAGGAAAGAGACGGGGTGGGGTGGGGAGGAAGTGAACAGCGAAAACATAATAAAGTGGAGGGAACATTGTTGGAGCGACTGAAACAAGGAGGAGGGGAGAAAGAGAAGGAGAGAGAGTTCAAAGTGTGCCTAGACTGAGTCCTGTCCTCGCCGTGTCCTTCCTCGAGCCCCGAGTCACGCATCGCTCATCTTGTCACATTGAACTCCAGATGCTCCTACCCTGGAGAACGCTCCGGCCGCGGCCATTTTTCTTCATTCTTGCTAACAATTTGGTAATGAAATATTGATTTTTAGTTAGATTCATATTGATGCCATTAGCTTTGCATTGATAAATCACGTTTGGCTGCTTGTCTAGCGTGGCAGAGCAAGAGCCAGGGCAGACAGATTACAATCAAAGCCACTGATGTGTTAATTTGATGGATATTTCCCCTCGCCCCCCCACCCTCTACCCACACCCACTCCTCTCTTCTTTCTCTCTTTCTTTCTTTTTTCTATCTTTATGTTTGACTGCATTCCATAACATTGTGAGGTTTTTTTCTTTTTTTATTACAAAGCACCCTGCAAGGATATTTATGTCCATGTCCATTTCTCCTGAAATAGCCATTCAGCCGACCTGCCTGTGGCAACGCTGCACAGTCTTAAAGTCATTTCATCTCTGGACAAGACAAGGATATGAGGGACTGTTTCACACCCGTTGAGTCAAATGAGGACAGAAGAGGGCATGGCTATTTCTACACTTTGACATCAACAGAAAGACGCAACAGAGGCTCACAATTTATGAGAGGCCCGCTTTTTTCTTTTGCATGAGATAACCATAATCTCCGGCTGAGGGAAAGGATATGAATTTTATTCAGTTTTTTCAGTATTTATCGTCAAAAATATTGGCAATATATGTGAAAGCAGGAAAAGCAGCTCTCAGGGTACATTTTTTAAGGAGAGACTCGTTTAAACGCCTCAGAATCTCACGGCTCTCTTAAGTGTTTCACATACTAGGTTGGGAGGATATAACATTTGAGAAACATTAGAATCATTTTCCAGATTAGGGCGGTTTTTAAATGAGTCTCCTGCCGCAGCTTCGCCTTCCAACTGCAATATGTGTCTGCACACAGTCATCTTAATGAAAGGAAATGATGGCGTTCACTTTAATGACGTGGAGTTCAAGGACTGCTTATTGTTCCAGAGAAAAGCCATCTTTTTTCACGGTAATATGAGTCTTTCTTTTCCATTTTTTCTTTTTTTTCCACAGCGCAATTTCATTTTGAGAAACAGACACCGAAGGTTAAACGTGTTATATAGGTTGTCAAAATATGAGAGAGAACCCAGGATGTGAAACAGATATATTGATAACGTCCTCCTGTGCAGTTACCATTGTTTTGATAATGCTTCATCTCAACTTTTATCTTTCCGGGTGATTATGCAAAACAGAGTATAGTCCTAATTATCACAGACACATGAGACACTCTGTTTCACTCTAGTTATAAAGCAATCCTGCTGCAGATGATCAACATGACTTCTGCCTTCGACATCCAGCACACATTTCTCCGTAGCTTTTTAAAGAAATGAACCAATGACAATCCAATTTACAGCATGTTTACAGTGTGTGTCATAAAGCAGCTCCCCGTTTACATTTATCCTCTAATTTAGTGCTCTGCATGGAGCGAATCTCCCACATGCTACTTCTCCAAATATTTTGGTTCAAATGTGATTTTGTTTGATAGAATGACAATAACTGGTATTAAAGGGAGGCAGATGATTCCCAGACGTCTGGGGTGCTCTGACATTTACTCGAAATACAATTAAACCCCAGAGTTATGGCTTCTTTAGGGTTCCACGCGTTCCCTTTGATCCCATAGTGCCCCCATCCCCTGTCATGGATTATAGGACAAAACGGGCTATTTGGGGAAAGGCCAGTCAGGTCCAAATGGCGCTGGTGGAAGAACGCAGGCTCCACTGGCCTCGGAGAGAGCTTCAACAAATCAACAGTTGAACTGGCTGCCCTCCAGTTTGGCTCCGACCTGGTTGATACGCGGTTGTCATTCTTTGAAATAACGTTGCCGATAACAAGGGAGACCTAGCAGCAGCTGATCTAACGATGACCTATGGGGGAGTCGTTTCTGTTTTGGAACTCCACCTAAAGTTGGAGATCTCTTTGACATTGGACAAGTGTCTTCCCCCCATAACTGTTATGATAGGTGCTAAATTTCCGCCCTGGCCAGATTCCCATCACTCCAACAACTTCCATCAAGTCCAAGAAGCTCTCTGTGCTCCTCATTGATTTGGCTTAGAGTCCCCACCTCTCTGGAGAAATAGCTCCAGCTCAGGAGGATTTACTATTGATCCCCACTTCCTGTGAGATGATATACCTTCATCCACACATGCACGCATTCAGTCTCGATTTTACCCGCAAGGTGTGCAGTGCAGATATAGTGAGAATATTATAGCAGAACAGATGGGCTGCAAGGGGAAAAGTTTGTCCGAGTCATGCCACTGTGCGAGAGAGCGCCAACTAAGAGCGAAAGAAACACTGAAATTTGGATTCTGTTTGCTTTGATTGATGAGCCTTTATCTTGCGCTGCCCTTTAGTGTATTGTACGACCAAGCCCTTTATTACTTTAATGCCTTTCCAGTGATGTCATCCTGAGGTCATGCTTAAATAGGAGCTGTCAGTGGCTGTTTGATTGGCACAGGCACCGCTAAGGCTCGACCAATGGCGGAGCACTGTGGCAGCTGGTTGTCATGAGAATGGGCAGGCAGGGGAGGGGCTTTGTTAGCGCCTCAGCCATACAATGGAATCGATATCTACCCCCTGAGGCATCGCTGTGTTCCCTCGACCAGCCAGCGGAGAGAGGACAGCAATGTTCACACTCACTTCAGAGCTCCAATACTACAGCTCACAGTCACTAAATGAGAGGGGGAGAGGGGGAGGGAAGGGGGTCTGAGGGGAGAAGACAGAGCAGTCAAACATTTCAGGGCCCGCCATTCCAGAGTAATGAAGCATAGCAAGAGAATATACCCCTGCAACATTTGATAAAGATGGGCTGACACACCAGTCCAAATAGGTTCCTCTGTACGCCGGCACATGTCTATCCATCACCGGTCTGCATTACAGACAGGAAGAAAAGAAGGGAGGGCAGTAAAGGGAGGGGGGTGGGTGGGGGGCAAATAGACAGGCAAAAGAGAGTAAAAACTGACTGACAGTGAGAAAACAGGTGGGGAGGCAAAGGGTGGATAGAGAGAGGCAGGGCGAGAGAGAAGATAAAGAGCGGGAGTCTGTGTATCCTTGGCAGCTGGTGGATCCTATCAAGGCCGATTGGTTGGTGAATGAGGCTCGGGAGGCCCGTGTCCTTGTACCCACTGGTTTGTTTTCCGTTCACTCCCTCACTCCTCTCCTGCAGCGAAAGACAATAAAGAAGCGAATGAGTAAACGTTGCACATTTTACGTCCTCATCATCCCTGCACTCTGTCTCTCCATCTGTTACTCCCTCACCAGTGTCATAAAAGAAGGGAAGATGTAACAAAGCAAGAGAAGAAGGTGGAGAGCGGGGGAAACAGCGGTTGTGTTGTGTGCCTAGAGTCACATTTTGGGAAAAGTGTCCGTCGGGTTAAGCTGTTGACATGAACATTTGCGGTATTGGTGGGGAGAGAATAAAAACATTTGAGCTTTGTCTGATTTCTGATACAGGGGAACGAAACTATAATGGTCCTGACTGTTGAGCAACATCATAATGATAGAAAAACTGTTAAGATGATTGAGTCAGAGCCGCACGCATTCAGTGAGGAACAGCGGCGCTTTGACCTAACTTCAAACATAACAGGATTAACAGGTATCATGTTTACCCTGTTCATCATTTCTAGTTCAAGAACTTGGCATCACAGTCGTTATTAATTAGCACTGAACAGAGTACAGCTAAGTCTAATGGAAACAGTTCAAACTGATGGTTTTGTAAGTATTTGGTAAGAAATACTTACTTGGTCGTGCCCTCACCCCCAACTGGTAGTGACAGATGGCTTCTGCTCCCGAAGCCTAGCTCTACCAAAACTGTTAAAAGAGAGTTTTTCCTTCCCACTGTCACCAAGTGATTGCTCAAGGAAGTCTTTTGATTATTGGGTTTTTCTCTGTATTAATGTAGATTCTTTATCTTACACTATAAAGTGCATTGAGGTGACTGTTGTTGTGATTTGGAGCTTCTGGGAACACATGAAATATTAGGAAGTCAATGACATTATAACATTAATTCTGAGGAGGTTACGTATCTGCAATTAATTCACATCAACAAATGTATTTGTTTCAAAATTATGAGTTTCACAAAAATGTCACTGTCGACTAAAGTCACTGGGATTTGCGCTCTGAGGACCGTGGATATCATGGCACTTGAAACAGTTGTTGAACCAACTGACACACTGGCATTGCCATCCCTAGAGGCATGCAGCTGACATGATTACACCAAAGGGAACCCTTAAGAAGATGGTGCTTGGATTGTTTAAGTAATAATGACCTTTAACCTTTGTCTGTTTTTTTGTCTGCAACCTGAAGCCGAATTTATTTTCTTTTCATTGTTAGAATAATCCCAGCTTTCCCCGTCTAGTAGTCACTGCGGCCTCTAAATGACCCAAACAATAACACCATATTTCCACCAGTCTCTGACTAACCTGACTAGGGGACAGGAAATATTCTAATTTTAGATTATGTTTGCTGCGCTGTCAGGTTTGGTTTTGACTTCAGAATGAGCCTTTTCCAGTTGAAATGAACTGGCGCTCGGCTCATTTGTATGTAGCACTGTCTTCCATCGATACACATCTGTAAGTATGGGGTTGCGTAAGCCAGAAATTTCCTCAGCTGGTCAAATAATTGTCGAGTCAGTTGGTATTGATCAACACACATAACAAGCCCCTGCTGGCATATCATGGTTGTTTTATGCTACTGGACAGTAAAAACTTTTCTTTTTTGCTCCTTTCAGCAAATTCATTCTTTTCGGAGACACGGTGTTACTTGGAACCGTGTAAACAGTGCGACAGAAAAGAGAGAAGAGACAAATACAACAAATAAGCCTTGCCATAACATAACACAACATGGCTGTGTTTCGTCCCCAGGAGGTTGTATACGGAGGCCCGCTGCCTGCTGGCTGGCCAGGTATGCTGCTTTGCTCTCAAGTCTTGGGGTGATTAATGAAATCTTAACGGCAGGCCAGACACAAATATTCATCACCTGGCTGCCCCTATTGTAATGCATGTGGAGAAGCCGGAGTGTGACAGAGGAGAGGGGAGACGAGAGCCGGCCCAGAGACAAAACACAACATGGGGCACAGGGATTATTACCAGGCCCACGGAAGCAACGCTTTTTGTTCTCCTCAACAAAATGGAGGCATTTGATTTATGGACAGCCAGCATCTGTTTGGAGCAAGGGGAGACACAGATTCATGTCTGCTATTATGGGCTGTCCATGTTGCTGGGGTAAGAATCTGAAGGAGGAGGCGATGGAGTTGGGCCGGAGTTGTGGGGGGGCTGGACGCAGCCCTTAAGAGCAAGACCTTCTGGGAAAGTACACCATGTCAATTCCTTGTCGTGCTGTGAATCTGTGACATTGTAGCGTGTGGGCGAGGTGTTGTATTACGGCGTATATCACAAACAGATGTAGGCCCTATACGAGCCGCCCCGGGGGAAGGTTTTTTGGAAAGAGTGAAGTGTTTGGTGGGAGGCACTGAGAGGCAGACGCACACAAAGTTTTATAGACCGGCTGATAATGTGTTACCGAACGGAGCACGAGGGAGGATGAAATCTATTGTATCATCACTCCGCGCAATAAATACGACTTTGCGCGCGAGACTGATATGATCATTTTGATTGATGACATGTGCGCGAGACTTCCAAGAATCCCGTGTTTCGTGTGTCTGTGTGTATTTCAGCGCCTTTCGGAGGAGCAGAAGCAGAGGGACAAAGAGACATACATAAATACGGAGAGAAGGAATATAATAGCCAAGGAGCGGAAGTGAGACAGAGTGCAGGAGACAGTGAGGGAGATTGTGTGTCGGTGTGTGCAGTGTAGCATTGACTCTTGCATGCTCCCAGTGATAGATAGTGTCAGGTTAGGCTGCTCAGTGGCAGGTCTCACACTGTCAATGCTATGGCTGTGGGGAGAGCAGGGGCCTGAAATGTTTTAACACCCATCGCTGATCCCTGTCAACATACACACTAAAACACACGACAACAGGCGGCGCCGGCTGATGCTCGCCATGTATACATGCACCTGTGTGTTTTCACGTGTACGCGACCCCCACGTCCTGGCGTGCAAAAGACACACACACACACTTTGGGTTCACATCCCGTCTCCTCCCCTGAAAAAATAACACTTAACATATCCAAATCACAGCCTTAGAAAACAATTATACCAGGCAAGGTTTTTTTTTATTGTATTTGTTTTGTAGGGATCGGGGGGGGGGGGTTTGTTTTTTTTTTTCCTCCAGGCAGCAACAGAGAAGAAAAAAAAAAAAGCCCTCATTGTTCCATTGTTCACATTGTGTCTTTCTTTGCCTTGGAACAGCGATTGTTTGCTGCACAGTTAGGAACACAATGGTGTTCACATAAAAATGAGCCACTTAGCTCTCATACTAAATTAGCACTGCAGAGGAGAGTCAGGCTTTCCAAATTCGCTTATTCACATTTTCCGCTACTTACCAGCCCTATAAAACCAGCCGCTTCTGCTGAGGTGGACAGAAACTGGTGACAGCCGGAGCGTACACTGTATCAGTACCCTGTGTTTTCATAGAGTATGAAAGGAGATATTCGGTTATACGGGGGTGAATTATATTGTCATTCACTATAATCGTTTGGGATCAAAATCTATAGCCTGTTTGAGAAAATATCTAAGAACAAAAACATATTGGGGAGGAGTGGGGGAGTACTCAGGTAGACATGTGCAGCTCAGCGCATGAAGTGTCACCGGTTTGCAAAGGAAGAGATGCCATGTTGCATTACTGCAGCTCTAAATCTGAAAAGTGGCCGTGAGGTGCTCCTGGTGACGAGTGACTGGAAAGTATTGTGTCATCTGTAAAGAAGGAAAAAAATGGTGTACAGGAGTGGGGCGATTTTTCCAGGCGCTGTTAAAAAATAGTTTTGCATGGGTGCCTTTGCTCTCCTGTTAGTAAAACACGTCTCGGAGCCCTCCTGCTGCCGTGACCAAGAATGAAGTACTCTCTTGGGCCAGACAAAATCAATTCCTCACTCGGGCAAATTTCCTCCTTGCCTGCTTTTTTTTTCTGTCCAGCTATTTGTTTTTAATGCTGGCATAGACTTATGGCTTGGGGAAGGCAGTTATGCCAAACAGTATAAACTGCACCGCCTGACAAACATTCAGAACGCCATTGAACTTTCATTCATTTTTAGAGGTGTCAGCCTCAACTTTCCAAGGCTTTGTTATGAAGAGGTACTGTTGTGAATTCCACCGTTCCTCAACTGTGGTACACACCTGAGAATGCGCATTCGTCTATGTCTTTCCAAAGCCCACATTTATCATTGGAATCTGTTTATTTGAATGATCCCCCACCCCGGATGAATTACCTAAGCCGCTACATGCACAGCATTTACAATTGATGGAGGGTTTTTTCCTGTGGGAAATCAGAGTCACTGATTCAGTACCCAGCATCCCCATTAAATCAAGTGTAATCCTATGTTAACCACCTAACGCTTGTTGCTACAACACCTCACTTACAACACTTATCATTAATCCCACTTGCTCATTCAATCATAGCGTACGTGTTGATTTTACTATTATTTTTTATTTTATAAAAATGACTTATACAAGGAACTTTCAAATACAAACAAATACACTTTTCTCACTCCTCTTTGTGATACTACAGATTGGCGTGTGATTAAGAAATGATTTAAAAGCCATTTCTTTAAGCTGTATGTAAGGCAGTCCAATTCAGCAGCCAATTTATAGCCTATAGATTTGAAATATGGAGTTAAACATTGGCACAAGATTGAGACCATTCTACTGAGAGCAATCCACCCCTCCTAATAACATAAAAATCCCCTTGCGAGCAATCATCTTTGTGTACTTGGCCAGAGTTGGTTTCACACGGTTTTTGGCTCCTCCTCCTCTCTTTTCTGTGTCGATCTGGAGTGATTTCCATGAGAATCAACTTAGCGATTAATCACAGTGTTCCTGCACTCCCAGATGTCATTCAGGGCCTTTTAAAGACAGCAGTGCTGTGTGATGTTTATGGGAGGAGAGAGCGCAAGAGATATAGGCTTGGCAGACCGGCTCAGAGACCCTTGTGGAAGCTCCCAATGGGACGCTCATGCAGTCAGTCAGTTACTACTGTCCTGGATCATCCCAAGCACAGTCACGGTTAAGCAATCAAAGCCAGAACTGACAGACAGTTGTGGTCAATTCCTGACTGGAGATGTTTACAAAAAGTTTGCAAAGCTAATCCCACATTTATACTTTATTTTGTTTACCCACATGTGCTGTACTTCATTTGCTTAAAACTGCGTCTGAAATTTCAAGAAAGGGAAACTTTTTTCACTTAAAATGAATCAGAATCTTGTAAAGAGTTGAAAGATTAAACTGTTTCAGTCAGTGCTGCAGCAGCAGTACAGTCTGCTATCATTTTGCTTCTTATGGCGATTTGCGTGTAGCAATACTTAGTGCACATTTTATTTTTGCTGAAAACACTTTACACAGCAAATTATTCTCCATGTGCTGCCTTTAAAAAAACATCACACACGATCATATGTACGTTATTACAAATTAAGATATTTTCATTAAAAAAAGAAAAACATACAGGAGTCATTAAAACGGCTGATATTTTAAAGGCGGATAAGCTTATGCAGGAATTTCCCGTTTCACCTATACCCAAATGACACATTGCTGCGTTACCTGAAGCAAAAATAAAGGAATAAATATGAGCGTTTTTTTTTTTTATTCCTACATCAAACAACGCGACTGCCACCCCAGGAAGTACAGACAAAACAAGCGAAGTGAAATTCCCCTGCATCGACTGAGCTAAAAGGTTAACAATCCCGAGCTCTAACAGGTCCCTGATAATGAAAGGGGAAAGCGCAGGCTTCAAGTGACGTCTGACTGAAGGTGGTGGGTGGAGGGGTGAGCTCGGTTTAAAGAGTCTACTGAAGTCAAAGACGTGTTAATAAACAGTTATGGAGAGCCCCAGGGGTGGGGGTGCTTTGGGGTCGCGGGGATATAAGGAAGCAAAGAAGGGTGAAGGGATTGTGTGTGCGTGTGGGTGGGTGGGGTGGATGGAGCAGTGCTGGATGGGGATGGGGGGGGGGGTCAGGATCATGGTAGTCAAACTGCTGTTTCCTCCTGGGGAGAAGAAAGGAGTTAATGACACCCTAGAGCTTCCCACCCCCACCCGCTGCTCCTCCCTCTCCTTTATGGAGGGTGAACGACACACACAAGCCCTTTTGGAGGTGAGGAGGCCGGGGAGACAGCCATGCCGTCCCACCGCCCCACTAGCAGGAGGCTTTAACAAAAAGGAAGGATGAGGAGGAGGCGCGATAACTGTGATTATTATTACTAAATATAATATAAAACAGTCAGTGCGGGGGCACAGTGAACGGGATCCGCCCCTCCGCCCACATGCTCACTATTGAAAACTCTGTTGAAGATGCCGGGGACAGGTTTAAAGACAGCGCCTTTTCAATGCCAGGGGAAAAAGGGAGGGGTTAATGAGGGGCTTGGAGAGGGAGCTTATGGCAGGGCGGGGGAGAGGGGGTGAGGTGAGCGGGGCAGCGGGGAGGGATGCCTGGCTGCCACGGTGTCAGCGGAGGAGACAGCGGAAACAGACCTGGAGACAAAGCTGAGACAGGCGTGCAGCGAGCATGGCTTCTCCCCCACAAATGAGGGACAATGAGCAACAAATATGTCACCGTGTTTTGGAGCTATAATTGTAGCTTCCTCTTCTGGCCAGGAAGTGTAATTTTTGAAAAGGTGAGGCGCATCATTTTTCCTAGTTTTGTCAAAAATGGGAGGCAAGGTTGTCGGAGAAATCACACGTGATGGAGGGGGGAGTAGCAAACAGCTTCCCCCTGTGCCATTTTGGAAAATACCAGAATGCAGTCGTCGGTGTGAGATGATGTTTTTCACTGTTTTCCTGCCTGTGATTTCATACATCATTTCCCCCCCACAAAGTTTCCAGAAAAGTGGAGCAGTGGTGACAAAACAGCAAACAAGCAAAGTGACACAAAAAGCCCCTTCTTTTGATAAGCGGATAAAGGGATTCAGTAGCCCGATTTTGATGGAGTTGAGGTACAAAAGAAAAAAAGTGCAATGGAGAAAACAGCAAGTCAAGGTCACTGAAATTCAGAGCAAAGACAGCGGCTAAATGCTGATTTCCTCTGAACAAAAGGGGTACTGCGTGTGGGACAGTCCAGGCTGGAGTCCCGGGACTATAAATCCCTCTTCTCCTTGTCCAAAATTCATTAATGGCCACACAAAGTGGCCGGTGAAAACCAGATGGAGGGAGAAATTGGGGGGGGGAGGATAGGTGTATGCGCTGATGTTGGGTAGATCGAGGCCAGGTCGAGGGATAGAGGATAACTGGTTCGACTCCAGTGTAGTGTGAAATTATAAAGCGTTACCTGCTTTAATTTTCCAAATACAAATTAAATCCTCAGTAAGCTGACTTTAAATCAATAGTTTCATTTAAGAGGCCACGCGATTTAACAAAAATGAAAACTAGCTGGTCTGGTCAATGGAGCCGGGTCATAAATCACTGGGCTTTGGGAGGCAAAAAGCCGATTTGACTTGTATATGGAGCGGCTGGTGGCCAGGGGGGAGTGCAGCAGGGAAATGAACTCACGCTTTATTAGGACTCATATTGACCTGCCTCTCCTCTCCCTGC